>NC_056726.1:1919823690-1919888690 GCF_019279795.1 Protopterus annectens
ATAATCATGGATCGTGGCCTTCTCACATTTGGACAGATTTGATTTTTTTTTTATTTGCAGTGGTAATAATATCATGGGGATAAAGTCATGATTCAATAAGTCTAAATACTAGGGCTTAGAAGACTGAAACCAAATATGAAGAAAGCATAACTTATTTCAGATATTACCAACACCTACACTTAGGGTCTATGTCAATTATGCGAACGCTTAAAATGTCGAATGTTATATGGTCGAGAACATACGTTTGACATTTCAGTTGTTCGAAGGTTGACTTTTAATGGTGCCGTATGGTGCAGAATGGGAGAATTTCCCTTTTTTGCACAGAAGTGCGGTCATTGTCATGGGTATATTTAAGTAGGGGGGTGGTGGGGGTGCAGGGGGGCTTACAGCTCTCCAGCCTAATAGCACATGCCTATTAATCAAAATCATGCGTGTATGTGTAAACCCCCTTAACAGTGCAGCAGCTGCCCCCTATTGCTTATACATAAATCATGTTATGCATTTCCAATAGGGGAGCATGTTCAGGAAAAAAAGTAATCTGTATTTCTGTAGTAATCCTGACAGTCTGCGATTTGCAAAACCACTTAGTGCCACTTCTCGCAGATCACTGCCATGAGTATGTGAAGCCCAAGACTATGAATACTACCCATATCTTTACAAATGAATTATATAGAGTCCATGTACCATTGATAAATGTGCCTACAATAGTGTTGGCTTTTTCTTGATGCCTTTCTATACTATCTATTTAGAATACAGCATTCAGTCACTATAACGATCTTATAATATATCAAATTTAATAAGATATAATTATGGACAAATAGTTATATCTTCAGTTCAGCCCATGTAAATAGTGCAGGTCAAATTATTCTCATTGCTCCTATCCACATGTTGTTGGTTGTGACAATGAGTCATGTGCAACAGATTCATTATATAAGCTATAACCAAAAATATTAAATATGTGTATCCTCGTAATTACTATATACGAATCATAATAATAATAATATCCTGCTTTACATGTGGCCAAAGTCATATATCAAAAGCAATTTTCTTTCAGACATCCATAACCCTGGTTTTTGACACCATTTTCTTTCAGCTCATTAAATATTCTTTCAAACATCCTCGCCTGCATCCTGTTGCTTGACACTTATTTTCTTTCAGTACATTAAATTTCAATGCACATATTCTAACATGCCATATTTCATACATCATTGTATAGAACAAAATAAGGTATTTTAACCTCTGCTTATGCTTTTAAGTACTTATTCATCTCAGGCTTTATGATTTCAGTGCATATTTCACAACATTCCACATTAGAGATGGTTCCAAATGGTTATAGGTACTTTCATTTTCTTGTGTTCCACAGTCATAGTTCTTATGCCCCTATCTTGTACATTTGTGTTCCACAGTCATAGTTCTTATGCCCCTATCTTGTACATTCCCTCTTTTATGCCTAACACTCATAAAACTTACTTTCTGCCAGTGAAATATTAGTACAGATATTAAAAATATGTAATATTGTCTACACTTATAGAGGAAAACATTATATATTCAGTTCAACTCACACATTTAAATCAATGTTTATTCCAGAGTGCATATTTTAAGCATACATTGACAACCCTGAATGAAATTTTCAAATGACATATACAATAAGGGAATTATCAACACAAAATTAAAATCATGCACATTTCATAGCCATTGCTGTACAAGAATAATAGCATTTTCTATTTTTATGTGATATGACATCAGAGACCCTGTACAGTTTTCTTTGCTGCACCCCATTTGAAACTAGTTGGCTGGTATTCTTACGGTTCTGTTCCTCTTGCCAAAATATGAATCAAAATATAAACATGATGCCAAACTTCATGTAAAGCTGTAAAGTTCATACAAATGTAACCGTTAATGTGTGTGCACTCCATGTCTATGTGAGACTATGGCCCACTGATGTGTAGACGTACTATTACGGAACACAAGAGGATAAATACCAGTGAACTCTGCTGTCCTTCAGGGGTATTAAAGAACCATCATATTTATACATGGGGCACTACACGGTTATAGGGTTGGACTTCAGTGTAACAGGTTCTCAGTCCTTTGAGACTCATGGAAACATAGTGTAACCATACAACATTACTCAGCAATTTAGTGACTGCCAAAATCCATTGTGTTGAAACCCAGCTCAAGACACCACCTGTTTTTACATCTTCCTCAATATGGTATGATCACAGAATTTGGAGATTTACAGCAGGTGGACAGAAGCGCAGCCCCAGGAAAACATCCACAATCGAGATGTTTCCACTGGCAGAAAACAGGAGGTGTCTAAATACACTCTAATAGCTTTTCAGTCCTTTGAGACTATCTGAAACATAGTGTAACTGTAAGAATAGTGACATCCTTATTCATGAAGAGTACCCCTGATGTGTTACTTTTGAAGACCACAAGTACCTACTTTATACATCTGTAGTATGTTGCTGTTTTAGCACTCGCCTTCTTTGTTAATACCACTCTGTCCATTTAGACAGGCTGCATGTAAAGTATAATTATGTTTCAGCAATTGATGGATATATATTTCCATCAGTTGCATATCTTTGTCCACATTAGCAATATATACAATTATTACTGCATAATGCTACCTGTTTACATACACACTTTCTGAAGACATGTGTCTTATTATTTCACTGACAGCAAAATTACTTATCTGGTGTGTGTGAGGGGTTGTAGATTCTTACTAGGCACTGATGGTGACTGAAATGCTTGATGTTTACACTAATTATTGATCATCTGATAAATTATATACTTTACTTGTCCTGGTCCCCTTCAATAAACACATCACACCGAATGACATTTGACGACCTTTATTAAAACTTCCATAACATAGCTTTGATCACCAAAATGTATTAATTACAACTGGACATAGTATAGTTGATTCTGAACACAGCATCAATATCCTTGTAATGTTAATCAGGACAGTGTACCTGCTCATCCTGCCCAGTAAGCAGCATCCAGGGGTTGGGAGGGTGACCTAATGGTTAAGGTGTTTGCCTTACAAACACAAGGTGCAGTGTTTGAGTCTCACAAGGGATAATTGGCTAGGCTTAAAATGGCTCACAAGGGCAATTAGCCTAGTATGAACCTATGGACCATACTTTTTCTCACTTACTTTACTTATGAAACAGCATCCAAAACTCCCTTCACATCCCATTTATTGAATTACCGACCTTTACTTATGAAGCAGCGTCCCATCTCACTTCATAAACCATTCATTGAATTATCTTCCAACCAAATAAGCAACATCCTTACCTCCGCTTGCCTCCCTATTCAGCAAGCATTCTCAAGCTACTCATTTCCTTTCCCTAAATCCTTGAAATGAAACTCCAAACACCAGAGGGGGAACAGAAGAGGGCAAATGTGTCTCTTTCACACACCCCCCCGAAACCAGGCTGTTCCCCCTCTCACCTACCCAAATTTCCTAAGCAACTACCTAAACCAAATCCGATCCCTGCCATCACCCCTAAAGCCCTAACATAACAGTACTGAAACATACCAGTATTGAAACATGCCTTGATGAACCTAAATAATGACCATTATAAAATAGCAATTACCCAGACCCCTTAGTACCACACCAGAACATCCTTCCCACCACCACTAGCATACCTAACATCTCCCACTCTTGGACAAGTGACCTCTACTCTCTGTTAATAATCATTACCCCCCCTTGCACCCCTCTGGTAACCAGGACCTGTTCTTCCAGACATTTCCACATCCTTCTACCCCTGACTTGATCCACAACTACAACCCAATTCTGATTCTTGATCCATGACACCATCTATGACCTTCTGTAATGACAATCAATCAACAACATCACAATCCAAAATCTGCACAAAATCAAGCAAGTATCTCCACTCTGCTTACCAAACAAAACATTACAAAAATACAATACCACACTTTTAAATACAACTACTCCAAATTCAACCTTTAGTAATTATTGCACTTGTCTATCCAAATAATAAAATTACAAATTTAACATTATGTTTTCTATAGATCATAATATATCTTGATCTCAAATGTCTGTCATTGATCAACATCACCTCATGTCCTGTGAACTTAACCTCTAATCTACAAATACACCTGAAATCCAACCAAATGTCAGACATCTGCAGCAGAGGCAATCCTTCCCTCTCACCCCACCCACCACATAAACCTCTCTCAAAAGAAAAAAATTCAAAAAACTTCCACCTAACACCCAGAAACAACCCCATGACCCTCCAACCCCCCATAATTTAACGAAACATAAACCCATTGAAACAACATGCTTTGAGGAACCTAAATAATATACACCTAAATAACCAACCCTAACCAAACCCTAACCCCCACTCCCCTTCTAAAGTACATCTGGCATAGTGTAACCATCACAGTTGCACTGAGCAGTCCCCATATACTCACACTCACACATATGCAACACACACTTCTGGTAACCAGGACCACTTCTTCCATCACCTTCCACACTACATCAAAATATACCATCACCAAAATACTCTGATGGAACAGCTTCCATACCCATCGACTGATAAAAAGTCTGGGACAAAAACCAAAAAATGGACAAAGAACACCAATCCAAAAAGAACACAGCCCAAAAATAGAAATGCAATTACACCTGATTTAATTCAAAAACCATCAAACATAAATACAACGGACCCTCATCAGTCATCCAGGACCCTTTGACCTTCCTCTGAATGTAAGTATGCCAAATTATTGTAATAACAATTAATAAATAATTTAATATTATCCTTTCTATAAATGTAGTACATCTTACCATGTAGGAGCATTATTCTGTAACTAACAGTGTCAACACATTCAATCACAGACACATGCACCACCTTTAACTGCAAATGCACAAGCACAAGCAGCAGGGCTCAATCAGCAACAGAGCAGCAAAATCCCTGGATAATCAACCAAAATCATCAGCCCAAATGAGATTTAAACTGAGTCAATTCCACAGCCAGAACCACTCCCAGCCCACATCCATTCAACACACAGACAACAAATGACAAAAAAAACCCCCCTCAGTCACAAGAAAATAAATTTTAAACTTACTTATGCCTGTGAAAACCAACTCAGAGCAGTAGCTACGAGAGTAGGCTAAATATAACAGCCCCCAACTTTTAGAGTAACAATAATATGGCAAAAAACAAGACATTCTGAAAAACCATTTCTAGATTTAGACACCAATCCACCAATGCAACCCAAATACCAACAGTCAAAGCCAGACCCACAAACCCTCTGTAAAATGTAAGCAAGAAGCAATTTGCATCTTGCCTCAAAAATCTAAACAACAACATTAGCAAGAAAGCACAAAAAAACAAATCCAAAAAAATAAAGTAAGAAACCACCCAATCAGCTCAAAGGCAGCAAAAACCAAAAATTCTCAGAAGAACAATCAATTCATTCAGCTCACAAAGAGCAACTTCCAGGACCCAAAAATCACCCAATCCTTGTAACTATCAGTCACTCCAGCTCTCCAGTATTAGCAAACCAAAAAGTCTTCAAAAATGCTATGATAGACGTCAATACAAAAGAAATATATACATGCAATTTCTTTAATGCACCATCCAGCTGCAACAGAGGAGCAATTTTCAAACTCACACTTCAGCTCCAAACACTGAAGCTGGAGGAACAAATGCACGAGCCCACCTAAAGCAAGTACAAGACAATACAATGACTCCACCTGCAGACCCAGGGCAACCAGAAAATGAAAACTCCAATGTGCATTTAATCAATGAAATTCACACAACACAACACAAATTCCACAAACAGACCCAAGACTTAAAGTAATATCAACAATGCACTATGCAAAATTAAGCAATCATGCATGAATTCTGTCATTCATCACATGTACCTAAGCTGTGATAACTACCAAAGAAAAACTCTTGAAACAGGCCCCCAATCAACAAAAAGATTAAAGTAGGCAATAAGAACACAAAGTCTCTCTATTTACATATGTAAAGCCAAGAAACACTTCAACAAAAGAAATGTGAGCCTGACAGAAACACCACAAACAAAAAAGATATTAATCTAAAAACAAGACCCCACCCAATAAAGATCCAAATCACAAAATGCTAATCACAAAGGCCCAAACAAAATGGAAACACAGAACACACAACCCCCATGCAATCAATCAATCAGAAGAAGAAGAAGAAGGAACAAGTTTATAACTCAAGCCTATGGCAGATAAACATATAAAACCAGAGGAACAGACTGAAAATTATAGGATGACCACATCCTAAAGAGGAATAGATACTCTTTAAATAAAAAGGTGTATGAATTTGCTTTCCTTTTAATGCCTTATTGTTCACTTTAAACATTTCTGCTAATTTCACTGCCCATGTCTGCAGAGAGGCCTGGAACTAGCTGTCAGGCAGTGAGTTCCATCTCATGGTACATTCATATGATTGGCGTAATGTAACACAAGATGGAACAAGGACTGGTAGAGTTCAGCAATCACATGCTGTAATCACAGGAATGGGAAGTGCATGGTTTGGCTCTTCTTCCTTCACCAAAGGTAAGCAGCATTAAAAAAGTATACCACTGCAGAAAACAATTCAATGGGTGAATATCAATGGAAATAAAGCTATCACTTGAAATAAGGCAAGTGTTAGGTGTTAAGGACCTGCTTTCACTAAAATGCAGCCAGTGCACATGTGTTGCTAACAGATTACCCATTATTATGGATGAAATTATACACCTTGGGCCAGATTCCAAAAGATTTGTTCAAGTGTAAGTGACAGTATAAGCCTGCCACATTTCCAAACAAAAATTGCTCTCAGTGTAAATGAGTTACCTCATCTGTGGAATAGACTTTATACATGTCAAACAGAATATTCCCTACCCCTCTTCAAGTGCAACCTTGATGAATGCATGGGAAAAATTTGTTCCAAGGGTTCCACCTTCGTCCCTCACTGACAGGGATGACAGGTGGTGAATGAGGTTTCTTTTTTCGGAATAAACTCTTAGCCAAGCTTATACGGGCCCCAGGGCCATTAGCCTAGTAACCTCCTACGATCCTATGATCCTGTGATCTAGAGTAAGGCCTAGCTATAAAGCAGCTAAAAGGGGACTAGATTCTAAAAGAGTTGCACATGGTTTAAGTGACATACTCTGGTTTATTTAAATGTGTTAACAAAAGTGAAGCACTGATCACAATAGACCAATTTCTGTATCAGGCCTGAGAAAACAATATAACTTGGAAATGCCTCACTTAAAACAAATTTAAAGAATAATATGCATATACAATGAAAATACAATAAAATGTATGTTCAGTATATACAAAAAATATAAGCAGAGGTGTAAAAATAAATAAATACAATTCTACTCAAAATGGGCTGTACTGATCATGAAGCTGAGATAAAAGTAGTTAATGTTTAGAAAGAAGTTAGTGTGGAGGTAGAGGTGATTATATTATATGCCCTGTGGGATTGAATTATATTTACGCAGTATCCTTTCTCTTCAGAATGCAAAATATAGCTACTTTAAAAAAGATAGCTCATTTCAAATATCTTGAGTAGACATTATTTTCAGTCTATTCTCTAGAAGTTTATATGTGTGCAACAAAAAAAGAATGTCCACTGTAATGTATTTTAACTTGTTTCACTCAAATCTGCACCAAACTTGCAAAACCATTTCATGGACTGCTTAACTGATCAAACAACAGCGGAAGTCAGTCACTTTCTTCCACAGATTGCCTCTGCATATATCAATTACAATCAATTTACTGATCTTGTGTGCCTTTAATTACCTGTCTGTGGTCAAATAATAATAATAATAATAATAATAATAATAATAATAATAATAATAATAATAATAATGCTTTCTGGTTTTCTTTACTCAAGCACAAACTAGCCATTATATGCCAAATCAACAAGAGTTTAAATGTACTCAGTCAAAAACAGATGTCAGTGACTGTGAACAACAGACTACTTCTGTAGCCACCAATCACATTCACTTTATTGACTGCATACACTCCTGACATAAGACTCTGATACAACAGATTAAGTAATAGCAACAATAAACTATTTCACTTCATTGCTATCAGTCATATTGAGGACAATTGACTGCATCTTTATTTTGTGTGCATTCATGTAAGCACACACACATACTCAAACGCAAACATAAATAAGCACAATGCCAGTAGCATCAACAAACAAATGCTGACATATTTCTGCAGAGGTACTAGTAACCTAATGGATAAAGCACTGGCCTCCTAATTCAGGGATTGTGGGTTTATGTCCCATATCGGGTCATAAAATCCTGATACAAGTACAGCTTTTTGGAGGGGGTTGCAGTTGGCAAAATGGCTGAGGTGTTTGCCTCACAGACTCATGGTACAGGGTTTTATTCTCCCCATTGATGAAAACTGGATAGTCTTTGAATAGCTCACAATGGCAGCTAGACTAGTACTTACCAATATAACAGAAGATGAGAACTAACATAATGGTTTACCTCACAAACACATGCTACAAGGATATTCCTCAGAACACACAAGTTTGAAAACAGTGTAAGTTCCCCTGAACTCACCTTAGGGGAGGGGAAGGTTGTGCCATTCACATCCCTTGCTACTTATTTATTCCACCTTTGTGGTCAAACAAACCCTGGGGGAGAAACACATTCCTCAGTGCCAAGGATTATACGGTCTCATACAACTGTTGAATATCTGTTTTATCAGCTAAAGTGTGTTAACAAAACAGAGGTCAAATTAATCTACAATCGACTACCTCTACATAACATATGTGTGCATTTATATGTGTCTGTATGTGTGTATATAAATATTGATAGATAGATAGATAGATAGATAGATAGATAGATAGATAGATAGATAGATAAAATACACACAAATCCATTGAGAAAACATACTGACAGTCATTTATTGTGGATCAAGTGACTACAACACTCAGATACCACTTCAGTAATTACTTTCACTTTTCACTTTGAAAGTGGATTGGATATTTAGTGTAATCAAAGGAAGTGACTCTGAAACCTGCAATACATTTCAGTTTGCTTTAAATATGCAGGCACATGCACAAATGTGACCTGAGGGCTAGCAAATATCTTCCACACACGTAATGTCTCTTCAAATCTACTATACCACCAGCAACCCAGTCCAAAAAAGAATGACTTTCTAAGTAAAACATCTCTGATGTTAGGCTTTAATCATATATGGCCCAAGTAATACATTATATTTCTGATTGTTTCATGAAAACATGTGCTTATGACCTCTTCCTTATTGTCCTAGTCAAGCCAAGTCAAATATAATCAGCTTTCATATTCTGCCACATTATTGCTCAAATGTGAGTACAGCTCTGATATATGAATATGATTAAAAGAAAAGAGGTTTTGCTCAAAATAATGCATTTCATCATATTTTTCTAGCCAACATAGACACATAATACCTGGGCTGTTGACTATTTAATTGTAAGAAAATGATTTAAAGATGGCATGTTTTATGTACAGAGTACCCCCCCTTCATCCAAAAATATGACTGTGTAATTGGGTTTCATCTGGTGCATATCCTTGAACACTATTGTATCCCCTGCCAGGGTCCCATATTTGCTGCTCAGTATTCATTTCCCTACATTTGTCACTGCAGTTTAACATGATAATCATAATAAAACATGCATGGATGGCTCATGTGATCTGCATGTTCTTATAATGCAGCCCATGTTGTATCTGGTATTCAATTAGTACTTTTAGTTACATTATGCAGACAAGATGAATATTATCCTAGCTGACTGAGCTTGTTTACTCTATAAAGTAAATGTCATTAAATGCAGGTGTTACTGATCTTTGTGTCAGTTTTATCTAGAAAAGTAACACCAGGAAGATGATATAAAGTAAAAGGTTAAAAATAACATGAAACATTAATATTTTGAAAACAATCATTTAATGGATAATTTTAATATGTTGGTTAAGAGTAATTGTTTTGTTAGCTCATTAACTTTCATAAAATATTTAACACTAACGGTTTTGTGGATGGAAAGGTTTACTTTATTTTATTTCAAAGTCACATTTTTTAATAATATAACAGTTGCCACTTTAAAAAAATAATACATTAAAATCAATTCATCTGAGTACATGATGTTCTGGCACTGTCATTTGTTGCCAAGATAATTCATCATTTAAGGTTAAATGTTAACCTGAAATTTAGTAAAACACTGTGTCAAAGATCCTCAGTTCTCTAACTATAGAAAAGAAATACTTGTCTAATAATTTAAAATTCATGTTGTTAGCTAGCTGTATTAGATAAGTGTGTATAAACAGATCACATTAATCAGAAGTAAAGAGATGACATGTCCATAAAAATAGAACATCAGGTGTCATTCTTCATGCACGGATACCATTACTTTTTCTTGAATTCATTTAGAAAACATGAGTATTTCAGTCCAGCTATGCAACTCTGATCATGAAAGTTAATCTATAATTATCTTCTGTAGGTATATACATGAAGTAAATAATTATTGCAGGCAGTGGTAATGAAGTGGTTAGGATGAGAAATGAAAATGCATGTATCTTATGTAACACATGGAACTTACAAATTATATTTCACATTCTGAAACCATATAGAAGTCTATGAAGCAGAGATATATAAGGTTATCAGTGTATTAGTATTAGTTGAAAATTTCCCATAATATATGTTGTTAGGACCTGTTAACGTCACGTAGGAATCCAGCATCTGGTTCACACAGGAAACTTGAATCAACATTCTGACATTAAGAAAATCAGTCTCATTTCTTTCTACATTTGTCACAATTTCAGCAAATTCATTACTGAGAGTTACAGAATAATCTGCCACTGTAGAGCAGACTTAACATTCTTCAGTGTTCTTGCTAGTGGTGATTTTCTTTTTACAAGCTGAATGCAAATAATTTTGTCTGTGGAATTCTTTGCCATTCAAAGAGCAGCCACGTTAAGTGATATCCACTTATTTTTAAAGTACACAGGCAGAAATATAGATTTTTCACATGTAATGTGTTGAGTTAAATTTGCTTATCTATGAACCATTCATGGATATAAAAACATTCAAAATTACAGTGTAACCAGTCTAATGATTGCCAAATCAAACAACAGACAGAATATATTAATAAAATGACAGTAAAAGTTCTTATAACTATTTCTCAGTTTTTCAAAATAAAACAAATGCAACATATTACATTCTATTTAACAAGCACTTCATAAAATCAATTTCAGACCTACTAATGTACACCCCTAATGCTGGACCGCTCCACCCTTCAGCCTATTCAGACACTGACCCCAGGCCATCAGTTACTTCTAACCCTGTCATTACTAAACCCCATACTCAACAAAATGTCATACAAACCCCATTCTCATTTCAGCCTATACCCACTAAGACCATTAAGAAACTGCTACAAAAACTAAAACCCGGCTCTACTTCAGCTAGCAATCTCCTCCCATACTAACTCAAACTGGCTGCTAACTAAGTCACCTACCCAAGCAATATCCTTATAAATAGATCTTTATCTGAATCAGAATTACCTACCATATGGAAACAATCTCACATCATCCCAATTCACAAAGGAGGCAAGTCTTTTGATCCATCCAATTTCCGTCCTATATCCATCTTGTCACCCATTTCCAAAATTCTTGAGAGAGGTATCCATCAGCAGGTAATGCAATATCTATTGCAAAACAATCTTTCAACCAAAACCCAACATGGCTTCTGACCTAGCCAAAGCACAGCTACAGCCGTATTATCTTTTACAGACACCATGAACAAGGCCAGAGATGCAGGATGCTATACAGCCTCAGTATTCCTTGATCTCTCCAAGGCCTTTGACACAGTGTCTCACCCCTTACTTTTGAACACACTGTCTAACTTAGGCTTCTCACATAACACAGTAAAATGGTTTTAGAGCTATCTCAAGGATCATAAACGAGCACCTTTTCTCTACAACCCTACTGGAGTCCCCCAAGGCTCCATCCTAGGACCCCTACTCTTCAACATTTTCACAAACAACCTTCACACTGTCTCTCACCCTGAGACCCTCATTCAATACACTGATGATTCCACCACAATCTGCACTGCTCAATCACTACCAGAACTACTCTCAAAAACTCAACAGTCCTTTACAGCAGTTGAATCCTGGCTAAGAAATGCCCAACTCTTTCTTAATCTAAAGAAGACAAAACTAGTACTCTTTCATCCCAAAAGCACCTCCCTTGTCAATGATCATTTCAACATCATCCCTTGCATCTGACAACACTGCCATAGAAATAGTGCAAGAAATAAAACTTCTAGGTGTTATCACTGACAATAAACTTTAATTTGACCCTCATATACAGCAAAATATAAAGAAAACTCATCAAAAACTGGGACTCTTAATAGAAACAAACATTTTTTTACTGCAGCAACCACAGCTACCCTTGCAAAAACATTTTTACTTCCCTGTCATCTTTATGATGCCCCTATCTTAACTAACTTACAAAATTCTACCCTAAGCAAGTTGGAACAGTGCTACAACAAAGTTGTGAAGTTTGCCACAAACACTAAATATCACACACACCACTGTAAACCACTTCTAGAATTAAACTGGATTGAACTACCCAACAAGCTTGCCTTTATTCAGCTGTCCACCTTGCACAACCTTATTTTCAAGCCTACTGCCTGCCCTGCACTAGCCAATCTAGTCACACTTTACACACCAAATTGATCCCTACGATCAGAAGACACAAATCTCTTAGCTATCGCAAAACCCACAAGAAAACCTGGTCACTCTCTGTATTCATACTTTGTCTCTATGCCTTTGAATTCACTACACCTAGCTACCAGGTTGATGCCTGGCCTAACCCATTTCAAAGCTTCTTTAAAAAATCATCTCAAAAATACATGGCTCTGTTCCTGCATAAAGCCTGCCTAATGCTCCATGTCTGGTCTCTAATGTTTAAGTCAATCCCCTCATAGACTGCAAGATACTAAAGCTCTTCTAACTCCTTCTCTGCTTCTATACCATATCCTTAAGCTACTGCTCTGGCTTTATTGCTTCTATAGTTCTTAACTCTATCTCGCTATATGTCTGCGTCACTAACTTTCTGGCTGCTATTTCTTCATCACGTATGATGAGAGTAACTATTATCATCTGTAATGTTTTAGCTTTGTAGAACTGTTTAGATGTGTAGTAATATATTGCAACATCTTGTAGCAGTTTGTTCTTTCAACTTATTTTTTATATAGTATGTCTAATGTAATCTTTATTGTACTGGATTATACTGTATTTGTATTGTACTGTATATGGAGCTTTTCACCCCGGGCCTGTGCTGAAAACAGGCTCTGTAGACCCAGTCAGACCACCTCGGTAAACAAATATCAAATAAATAAATAACTAAATATTTACACTGTTCAAAATCAAATGGAAAAATGTCAGAGTTCCAGACCACTAGCATCTCTAATGGCTCACTGAAGTTTTAACCATAAAATCCAATGAGCAGTGTCTATCACAGTTTACTCCTATCACTGAAATGAGACAAATCCAAATGAAAAGGAATGGAAATCATTTGAGCAAAATGGTCCACCAGTCTGCTCTTTAACATCCTGCCTCCCCCTTCCTTTACTAACAAGTAGTGCATTTGCCCCTGTATAATAACAACCACTTCAACGGATCCTTCAATAAAAATTCCATGTTCATTTTTAAATAAGTCCAAACCTACATCACTCAAATGTATCACACCTCATCCTTAGTCAGAAAATGCATACTGTTAAATACCAAAAACCTAATGGCAAAAAACCTAAAGGCAAAGCTGCCCTGGCCACCTTTTGATTAACAAATCTCCACAACATTCCAATACCTGAGTACTTCAGTGCCACGTTCCAAAAAGCGTGCATATAGCAAGAGGCTATACAATACCACTTCCCAAAAACTGTGCTGCTGATTTAACAAATCTCAAATAATTGAGGCAAAAAGCTTATGCTTAGGCATATTTCCTAACTCATTCACCTCCAAGTGCACAATAATCACCTCATTAGAGTTCCATATCATTCAAGAGTCCTCAAGCATAGGTAAAAGCTGATGCCACTCCATACTGTGAACTTTTTCCCAAATGACCTCCCATCTGTTTGAATTGAGTTTCAGGCAGGTGCCACCTGGTTTCATAAATGCTAACTTAGCAGCTTGGAATACATAATCATGTCCAATTATCACAAGTGTCTTGATCTCTGATAAAACAAGCAAACTTAACAAGCTTTCTGCACTACCTGACAGAAAATACTTACTAAAATTGTCAGTGAAAACACAACAACCACTGCAACAATACTATTGAATATAGTTAGAAAAAGCTTTGGATTTCCACCTCACCTTTGTTTTATTAACTTCAAATAGATTTACCTGTGAAAGTCATATTGTAAAGCTTTACTAATCTGAGAAAAGTGGGAAGAATACCTCCTTTCTACAGCCCCTACATACTTTAGAGCTTTTTTAAAAACAAAATCAAATTGCCTATACTGAGCACTACAATGCCCCTCGACAATGTTGTTCATGTCCCAGCCCACTCACTGGACATAAAACTTTTACAGGACTCTCAAGCACTAACAGTTGATGCATGCTCAGACAGATATGTCTTGTGATTCACAAACCATAACACCACTGCCTCCCCACTAATACAATACCAGCCCATCTTAAGAGATCACAACATGTTATAATTCTAAATTCCTATTCATACAAAAATATTGACAAAGCAGATCACAAAACTTTAAATTCAAAACAAAGAACTCTTTTAATACTTTAGTGCACAACTGTCTATCAATCAGTATCCTTACTTCAGCTGACACATTTTTCACCCTCTCCCAATTTTTCAACCTTCTAATAATTATCCAATTCTTGTTAACATCCGTGCATCCCAACAGTATAAATGCTGCACTCAATACCACTAAATGACCTCTAATGGAAAGTATAGAATCACCCGACTGCCACCTACTGACTATAGAGAGTGCCACCAAACTCATTCTATAACTGATAAATCATCTACAAAAGCACCTAAAGACCATAAAGCTGAACTGTAGTAGCATTACCCCTTGAATACTGCATCAACCACCCCAGTATATCTTGCCAGTTCTCTAAACCTCCTTTGGCACCCTTGTTGGGATCTCCTCCACATCTAGTGCTGCCTTCCAAAACCTGCAAAACTGATGCTGAGATAATCCATCAACAGCATCATTCGATTAACGATGTTGAGATAAACCATCAGCAGCATCATTCGATTTACCTAGAGCGTATGTCACAGAAAAATGATGATTAATCCTAAAAGAGTGCAAAAGAAATATTCTAAACAATACAGGCACCTTGATAGCCTAAGCAGATTTCTTCAATAAAACTCACAGCACCATCTCATTATCTAATATTTAATAATCTAAATGTAATATTACCTTTGCATCTAAATGTAATATTACCTTCGCATCTAAATGTAATATTACCTTTGCATCTAAATGTAATATTACCTTCGCATTGCCCTAAGTTGTATGTCAAACCACAACAGCTGATGAAATAGGTATCATTCCTAAAAAAAATTCTGTTTTCCTTTTCTGAGGTCAGTCCTGTGGCCAAGCCAGAGCAAATCAACTGTCCTAAAATAGGCATGCCTACCCACAGTTCTTGCAGCATCAGTAAATAGCTACAACTTGTAAAATGATACCCAGTCATCCTGCCATATACCTACTATGTTACTTTGCACTAAAAACTAATTCATACAGTTATATCCTGTTTGATTTTCTTATGCAACCTAATCCTAACATGATTTCAATAAAGATTAGTTAAAAGGCCTACCTGAACCTACTGCTCTGCACACAAAGTTCAGTAAACCCAATAACTCCATCACCCCTTTGAATCGAATCCCTGGGTAACATGCTTCAGATCTTAACTCAGAATTTATCAAGCTCATCTCTGGGCAGCCAAAACAGTCCATCAGCCACACCTACCTCTAGGACTAAGAGCATCAGTGCTTTAATTAAGCCCTCCAGCTTATCACACCCAGCACCGCACAAACTCTAAGAACTTCTTCACACCATCTTAAACTACATTCCTCCTTCACCTCCAAAGAGGATGAGGCATACCTCCTTTGAAGCTTAACTACTCTTATCCCCCTACCCACTCTGATGCATTTTAGCCTTATATCACATCTACTTTAGCCATCCCCTTATCTAAACCATGCATAAAACCTACAAACAGGCATCCATGGATTGAACATCCACTATGGGCACACTACATAGTTTAAGCAAGAGTTAGAAAGAGTGAGTGCCATAAAGAAGGCATTTTTGGCAGATTACAGACATGTACAGAGTACAGGCAATTCAAAATGAATCCTGACACAGGTAGGCATTACGTAGTTACAAGAAATGTAAATAGCTGCACTGAGTAATTAAACATCATGTTGTGAATTTCAAACATGATTGCATATTACTTAGGTAAAATAAGCAAGTATGGACTTTTGAAGCATGCACAGCAGAAATATGGAGGATCACATCATAACTGATTCATCTGAATACATTTCAGTTGTTCCTGGCATTTTGCTTGAACAGATATAGATGATTTCTATCCTAACATTGGAAATGATATCTGCTACAAACATGCCATGGTGTTAATATTCAGCATTTTACATATTGGATCTTTTTGGATTTTGAGTTAATGAGTACCCTGTACAACAGGACACTTATGAAATACATGGCCTTGGACACTATGGTATGTGAAGCTCTATCTATTATGTCTGCAAGAACTTTTTGGCAATCAAGAGAAGTTACCTTTAAGGTTTGTCAGGCATCTCAGTCAAGAAAACTGGATAAATGTATATCTTTGATTTTATGGCATGTGGGTGATACTATATGGTTATGTCAGACCTCACAAGACTGAGAACCACTACCAGGAGTGGTTTCATTAAGATCATCCTTTTTCCTCCTCAGTCTTGGGTGCATTCATTGCACACGTGTTGCATTCAAAACATTGTCCGGTCCTAGTCCACATATGGTTGTATACATCAGCAGGAAGAGCTACCATTCATTGAACTCCCATGTACTTTGCACTAGAGTTAGCTGCATACCAAATCTAATAATTCGTTATGCATATATATGTCATCTATTGTGGATGATGCAGAATAATACCTTGAGATATTGGCTGATGAATACAGTGGGACATACATAGGGTGTCCAATGGCCAGACCTCTGCTTTTGGGGAAATGGAATCTCTGCTTTTCAGCACGTGTGCCTGATGTTTTTCTCACCTTAGGAGAAGCACTGCAATATGCTTTTGACAAGATCAACAGTGTCAATAGCTCAGACAGAACAGTTGATTTTGATACTGAGAGATCAGAGGCTAGGTGGTTCTATCCCCACAAGAGTTACTTGGATTTATTTTTCCTGTTATGATACTGAAATGCAGAATAACTTGGGAAGGGGATTGCTGTGGTCCTCTGTTTGCTGTTCTTCAGATGAAATGTTAAACTAAGTTCCCATCTGCCTAATGTGCTGGTAGCTCAGGTTGATATAAAAGATCTCATGACAGCTATCAAAAAAGTGAAGGGATATTCTATATCTTATTTTACAAAATGTCATTGATATTATACAACATTTACAACACTTCACAAGTATTGTGATGTAGTGAGGTGTATGGATGTTATTGATAATAAGGTTAAGACAACTGCAAGTCAGAGGCTACATTTGTAAACTTTTGTAATTTAAGGAAGATTCCTAAAGTGAGTTCAGAGTGGGTAACTTTGCTGTGTTCTCTAAGCTAAACCTTAGCCAGCTTCTCAATCTCTAAGTTACACCTTAGCCAGCTTCCAAATATTTTAACTGATTCAAATTATGGTATGAGAAGTTGAAGCAGCAGAATGTATTGCTTTGCAAATGTGAACAAGGAATCATTTTGCATTTGTGAACTTATCTTTTTCCAAAACCAAATAAATATTGCAGTGAGCCAGAAACCAGTTAAAAAAGTGAAATCGAAAAATAGCTCTGACATTTGTATAATACAAGGACTAAAAACTGGTTTATTGGAGAGGATAAAATTATCCTTGTTGTATCTTTTGGCTTTTCCCGGTTAGGGGTCGCTACAGCGAAACTCCGGTCCGCTAATGATTGGCAGTAGATTTTTACATACTGAGTTGCCAGCCCTGACGAACAACCTTCAATGAAGGTATGCCCATTCACGCATGTCTCCACACAGAAGATGCTTTAGCTGAGAATCGAACAGGACAATGTCTTACTGTGAGGTGACAATGCTACCGCAGCACCACCACCGCATAAAATTGTCCTAATTGTGATAAAAAAGGGCTTTGTTTGAAAGATGGTGTAATACATAGGAAGCAAGGCAAAAATAGTTCTGGCACACCTCCCATCCTTTTCAAGATGTAGACAGACACACTCACTCAAACATCTATTGGCAGTTTAGAGCATCACCAATTAACCTATCTTTGGGTTGTTGCAGGAAATCAGGGCAACTGGTAAAACCCATTTTGGAATTATTGGTAATGTACTAGCAAAGCACAGAAGGTGAACAAGCCAAGAATAAGCTGGAGAACCAGTCATTGTAAGGCAGCAATCTAAGCTAGTGAGTAACTCTCATATCTTGGAATCATGTTCACTACATGTTATGTACACATCTGATGCGTATGCAGCACAGTGTATTTACATTGTAATATCTGCATACATGAAAATGAATGCATTTGAATACAAGATGTACACCTCTGAAAGGACTACATCCATCACTAGAATGAGTATATGCAAGCAAACATTGAATTAGTGACAGAATATTTTCAAGCAACATTGAATCAGTAGCAAAGTACCTGCAAAAAAAACCACTGAATCACTTAGAAACATGCAAACATACAAAGATATCAGAAATATACCTGTGCCGTATAACATATTATGGCAGCAGCTACAGCCATACATTTAGGAATAGTCATATTTTGTTATTCTTTTATCTACCACTGTAATGTGTTATAAATCAACTTTGAATGATAAGCCGCAACTCATAACAAAACAACTCAAACTGGTAAATCTCCTTGTACACCACTTAAGACAAAATCAGCTGCATGACTATATTTTAGTGAAATCTTAACAACACAGGTCCATTGGCCACAAGTGTCACTTTATAGGAGTAACCCAATAGTGCTGTCTGGTTAATTAACTTGTCATAACTACAGGGCAATCAAATGATGATAAAATGGATAGCATCTGGTGCCTTGGGGATATGAAACAACTCAGCACTTAATCCTTTCACTATAGAGTCCCTGTAAATTCAAATGGTCATTCTCTTTGTTTTATTTTTAACTAAGGTCAGAGATGTCTGTAGTAAGGAAATAGGCTTGAAAGAGACATCATCAGTATAATAAATTCATACTATAAGCTGACCTTTTGTAATTATTTTTATATTTTGTAAGTAATAAATTGGGAATTTATTCTAGGATATGATCTCCAATGAACAGAAAGCCTCATCAAAAGTTTGAAGCAATCTAACATTGCTTTAGAAAGCATGCTCTAGCTGTCTTGCAGTTAGCAGAGAAGACTAAAGTGCTGAACTGTTAATGATTTCCTTCCTGCATCCAAAGTGCACAGTTTGATTCCTCCCACCTTCATTTACTCACTCTGTGAGCCTTGACAAGTCACTTAACTAGATACTGCTCTCAGGTTGCCCCTGACATTGGGACAAATGTGTCCAGTGCTCTTATGTGATCAACAAATAGGTAAAGTAAAATATATTAAGGTACTGACAATATCATTGCCTGCAGAGAGACTGAAGTTTAGCCACTCAAATGATAGGCTTAGTGGGGACCTCATTTTTGTTTTCAGAGAATTTATGGATGAATAGATATTTGACTTTCCAAGACTAGTAAAATCTCTCAAATGATATGATTAAAGATGATGTGTTGTTGAAAAAGACACTGAAAGCTTGAAACAATAGTTGTTCTGTCACATAACGATAAATACTTGAAATAAGCTTCCGTTTTTACAAAAATGTCAGATTCAACTAATGAATTCAGAAAGTGGTTAGGCGCACATACATGGATAATATAATTTTACTTATTATTATTATTTTTAATTATAATTTTACTTTGACAATATTACCTTAATATTGTTCCTTGTCTTCCTTGTCTCGTGTTCTGGGATGAGTGTGGGTCACTGCTGTCCTACTTTACTTACGAATTACTACTTATTAAATTTCTGCTGTGATATTTTATTAATTTTTCTCGGTCTATGTGTGCAACTGTTTCCTGCATTGAGAATGAATCATTGTAATTTCGTTCAGCTACACTGCTGTCTAGTTCTGAATGACAATAATGTTTTCTTTGACTTTGACTTTTTTTTAATATGCTACTTGGTAGGTGGCATAGCTTAAACAATCCATGTGCTCTATTTGTGGGTCATTTATTCTGAGCTCTTTGCATTATATTATACTGCACTGTATGGTACTGTATTGTACCGGACAGTATACATGCCCTATTCTACATCAGGTGGCAATGTAATGGATATGCAGTCTTCACCACAGTAAAGTAACCATCATCAATGCACATGAGTTAGAGCATTATAGATAATAATAGGTAAGTCACACAAGCTACAATGGCTATGATACACCACAGAGAAAAAAAAAGTCTTCAGCCCCATCATGGGTAAGACCCTGTCTAATCAACATTTCACCAATGTGTATGTCAACCATTCCTATGACTGGAAGATAGGCATCAACTTGTACTGTATAAGGATCATAACTTTATAGGTTCAAACGTTCATACTAGGATGTTGGCCTATTTGTAGCCTACACAGCAATCACACCCATTTACCAACATGTGAATTAATACCAGATCCCAACCTAGATTTGTTCTATTTCCATAAGGTCTAGGGGTACCAGACTTGGAGTCTACTTATGATTGAGGAACCATTCACCCAAGCTGTGCTTAAAAAGTTTATAGAGCTAGTCTATTTTACCTCGAAGGATAGTCTATTCCACAAAAGAGGTATTCTCTGTGATAGACACCTATCCCGCCAACAGGTCTTATTTCTATTTTGGTTTAAGTTTGCATTGCTTGAAGAAGTATTTAGGATGGTATTAGTTTTGTTGATGACTAGTAGGGTAAATAGGCTCTGTAGATAAAGCAGAGATTTCCTCTCAATTGTTAATAGAAAACGGAAAAGCATGAGAATGCTTTAATATAGTCAGGATAACTCAAGGAGGACATGACTTTGATTTTTTTCGTAAGGAAACTCAGCTGTCTCTTGAGCTGTGTCATATGTTGAGCCAAGTCCATACTATAAGGCATAAATGTTCTCTTACAGGTCTGAAAGTGAGCAGTAGAGGCGGAGAATGACTTTTGTGAATCTAGAAGATATGCCCCTGGTGATTAGTTTGCTATACAAAAAAAACAAACTAACAACTTCAGGACCAGCTAAAAAAAATAGATAACATGAACTGGTGTTGATAATGGAATGCACATATCAGCAAGACAGAACAAGATATAATGACTTCCTGGGGCCACATGGGTGGTGCAACAGGAATAAAGAAGGAGAGACCATTCTAGATATCTATCTGGAAAATGGCTTGATGGTGAACAACACATTGTTCAACAAGAGAGAGAGAGTCACAAGATCAAATAAAGACTGGCCAATATGTAACTCAAGTAGACTTCAGCCTAGTAATGAAAGGGCATTGTAGTAGAATCAGTGATTGCAAAGTCATCCACACTGAAACAGTGAACCCACAGCATAAAGCAATTGTTTCCACAGTCTCCCATATTAGTGAGGATCAGACTCGATATATTTTCACCTTGGTCGGTGTATTGACAGTCTGGTTCAGGGAGTTTGTATTTACAAAATCCAGGAATCTCTGTGCCTGTACATTTGGAGTAATACATGACTCACAGACAATATTGGGGCAATTAATGTTACTCATTAATATAGTATTGGGTTGGATGGTGAATGTTTCTAATAAATTGAAGTACTTGTTACTGGTTTCCTATGTCATACAGGGGGAGCTATAGCTCACAAAGAAATGGTGTGGGATGTTGCCTATGATGATCTGAATGTGAAGAAGCTCAGGTACATTGTGATGTTTGGCCAGCCTTGAGGTATATTTATTTTTGATGTAAATCAAGACATCACCACTTTAAGTCCCTGTCTGTGTAGTATTATTTATTGATTTATTGGTATTTGTTTACCACGAAAGTCCACTGGGTCAAGCAGACCCCATTTTCAGTGGAGACCTGGGAAAAAAGCTCCACAAAAATACATTTGCATTGTAAGAAGCACTACAAAAATCACATTTAGAATGTACATATCTCAAAGTGAAAAATTATTACTAAGTAGCACATTTAGAATATATAAATTTAAAAATATATACAAAGCATACTTGATAAACTTAATACAATATAGTCCAAGTACAGTCGTGCTAATATTATAGCTGAGGATCTAAGCTTAAACTACATTAAGAGAAGACATTTTACAGGAGTTACAGTATATAAGAGGAAACGTGGGGAGGATATAAGAAGGCACGGTAAGAAAAAATTGTGAGAGTGATAGGGAACAGGGGAGGATATTGCTAAATATTAAAGGTTAAAGAGAGTGAGAGCATGCAGTAAGGTAGTATATTTGAGATGGACAGAGTGTAGAATGAGTTAAAGTAAGAGATTATGGGAATAGTAGGGAGCATTAAGAGCTAGTTTAGGTAATTGCCCTAAATGTGTGGAAGGCATTATAGCCTTACACTGCTGATGTGCTTCCCATTCCTTTAAACCATGGTTCAGTGACTGCACAGATCATGCATCCTCTAGGATATGGTGAGCTTGTAGGGAGTGGAGTTTTTTGTTTAGACTCCTAGCATTAAGCAGTAACACCTTCAGACATTTTGTTTTTTATTTGCTTTGTCTGAAGTACTTTCAGTTTGGCATTGTCTAAAAAAAGGCACTAAAGAGGAAGACAATATTTTAGCTAATTTTCAAAAGTCCAGACGGAAGAGGTGCAGACTATCCCTGGCAAAGCAGTGTGGTCTGTTGTCCGTTTCCTTCCATGCTGACAGATATTCCATCTCCTTAGAACGACAACAGAAACTAAGCCAATCATTAGAGTCAGTCATCTTCTGTTCATATTGTGACATCCTCCCTGGAGATGGCAAAATGATGCTCAATACCAGACTCATTCCAGCCTGGGTCACATAGTCTGAAAGCTCATTAGAATTTAGACTAGCTGTTCCAAGGGATTGACATTAATTAAATCCAGAAATCTCTGTGTTTACTTCTTTGGGATGATGTAGATTTCCCAGTTAATGCAGAGATAGTTGAAATCAAAGACAATAGTGTTAGGTTCTATGCTGAGGAATGTCATTTTAAGATATGCATCATAAATGGGGTACAGCAGTTGGCTACTATGTGGTATTGGGTTTTGTATATCACAAGAAGAATGTGGAGGATACCTAGGTCATTACCTAGCATTACTAGTCTAGAGATTAAATAGTTTCTTAGGAACACATCTAGACCCTCACTAGCAATAATGTCCAATTCGGTTTTGGGGCTAAAGAAGTGCTGGGCATTTAAAAAAAAAACAGCACCGAAGGGGTGCTTTTGATGTTCTGAAACTGTATTTCTGTAAGTGTGCATGTGTCATTATTTTAAAGGCTGAGAAATGTCTGCAAGGAGTGTAACATTTTGTGTAGAAGTGTGAGAAGTGGTGCTTTTATAGGATTTGATTTTGGTGGGCTATGTGGATACTTTTAAGAGACAGTCCTTGCCTAAAAAGGAACTGTGGGGGAAAAACAGTCTTAGCCAGTATGAAGTAGCCATGAGGATAGAGATGCAAATCATCCCTAGCAAAGCAGTCGGGGTTGTCAATCATCCTATCCCAGGTTGGAAATATATTGCTTCCCCTATAATGACACCAGTAGTTAATTCAGTAATTGAAGTCAATTATCTTTTGCATTTGTTGAGGCATCATTCTTGGTGAACTCACAACTAACAAGAATACTATGAAAACACATCACTATTAAGCATGCAGCTCCATAACCCCAAGCAAAAGGGAAGTAAAAAGCAACCTGATGCATTTACTGCCCCCCAAAAAGAGCAATAGGAATTACATCATGCAAGAGTTCTTTATTTATTTATTTTTTTTGCAAACATTGAATCGTCAATCATTACTCAAAGCCAGCAATAAAAACAATCATTATATAAATCCATTGTATGCATTTGTTTTGCTTCCATATTTCAATTAACTACGAAAACTTGCCAAATTCTTTGATATTTACAAAATTTATATACAATTATTTCTTTGAAAAAGTCAAATAGAATAATTTTACATTCAAATCAGTGACAATTCATAGTAAATCTAATTGTACTTTATAAACACAAGAACTAAATGCCCTATACTTTTTTTAAAAACAAAATACTATTCTCTGTAATTATAACAGTTCTTTGCCTTACATGATAAATAGCATTTCCACAAAGTCTCCAGTTTCATACTTCTGGTACTTATTAATAAGTGTGGACACTTTAAAGTCACTTTTAATCATAACTCTTTCACATGTTAGATTTGTTCCTTACTTCCTCAAAACAGAAACTAGAAATCATGTTCATTAAATACTGGTAGCCATTATTTTAGAGTACATGAGACTGCATGTCTCACTTTGTCCCATATCTGTGTTACACTTTTACATACCCAAAGAATGTACATATAATCTGAGGCATCTTGAGAGCAATTCAACCATTTAGATGGTATGTATTGCCCCCTGGCCTTTCACTGTAGAGTTCTGAGAGTGACTAAGTATATTTAATTGTGTGAAAGACATTGCTGTTGACTGCAGGAAATTCTTCCATAACATAGAGTATTACCCCAAAGCAATTTAACAGTGTCCTTCTTCAGAATCCCTTTGAATTTCTGACTTAGTACTTCAGAAACTTTAGATTGCTTCGACAGTAACATTTTGTACACTGCTAATAAAATCCCTTTGATGTATAGTAATAAAATCCCTCTTGGGTATATTCTGTCCTTTATAACACATGAAAATGTGCAAGATAAGAGAATGAGTTTGAAATAGCATGAAACAACTATTAGAATTGGATAGGTTGCCATAATTGTATCTCCTTGGGGAGTTTGTTCTTTCCAGGTTGCTAATAGACAAAATTAACCCGTACCACTGATATGACATCTGCAAAAGCTATAATATTAGTAGGCCATTAAACACTGCCACATTGCATTTAATTTATTTTGTTGGTATGCATTAAATCCCACATTTCTATGACATAATAGTTAGCCTTAGCATAAAGATTGCAGCACATTTCTGGATATTTCCAGTTTTTCAATATTCCAATCCTTGTTTCAAGTGAGAGCCATATTGATTATATACATGCCTGTATCAGTTGAGAAAGAGACACATCTATTGCATTGGCTTTGAAGCTGGGTAGGTCAAAGTGACCTAGTTACTGTAAGATACTATTTTATTTATTATTTTTGCTTACAAACAGATTTTGTTCGGTAGTAATCCTAAACATTAATTGAGATTTATACCCACAGAATTTAATCTCTCAAGGGTGGTATATGATAAAAGTATGTACCTACCCAGATGGATTCAAAACCTAGCTGCAAAATAGGGTATGCCAACCATATGTAATCATACCTGGCTGTATATCTGTAGTACCCATCACAAGAAGTAACTGAAAAAGTTGCCTCTCAGCACATCATCCAATTCATATAGAAAGTCAGAACTTTGTACTGGCTGTTACCAAGTACATTATTTCTGGTGCCACAACCACATACCAAGTTGATGTTTGGATATAAAGAACACCAGTTTTCATATTATACTGATGTGCTGCTCATCATTACATTGTTTGTAACAACATTACAGCAAAGTGTGAAACTGCAGAAATAAAGCATCCTTCTGTGTGACTCAGGCAGCAACCAGTAATGCATTTCCCTGTGGTGCAGTCTAACACGCTACCACAAACTGTAGAAATAAAGCATTCTTTTATGTGACTCAAGCAGCAACCAGTAATGCATTTCCCTGTGGTGTAGTCTAACATGCTACCACAAACTGCAAAAATAAAGATTTCTTTTGTGTGACTCAAGCAGCAACCAGTAATGCATTTCCCTGTGATGTAGTCTAACATGCTACCACAAATTGCAAAAATAAAGATTTCTTTTGTGTGACTCAAGCAGCAACCAGTAATGCATTTCCCTGTGGTGCAGTCTAACATGCTACCACAAACAAATCTCTCAAAGCAATAATGGTACAATGCTTCTGTCCGTTGGAGCACTTGCTCAACTGTCCTCTCAGTATAATTGTATGGCAATGTATCATGTTTGACAGCTAATAAGGGAAAAAACATTTCCAAATTTCTCCCTGCCATGACTCTAAAGCAGGGAGCACTGCATACTTTGCTCTCCCCTGCTGATCTGCAAAATTTACCTTATCAGACCATCAGTCAAAAATAAAATTACAAACCAGTCCTGTCTTCATGTTAATGTATTAGCAGAACAAGACATAGCTCCACTCTTCAGGTTCTAATAATGCACGGTGAAGGCAGATCAGCATAGGGAAAAGGGGTGCATAAGTCTAATCCTAACTTATAGTCATATATTTGGCAATGAGAATAGATAGAGACAACAATCCTCCAATAATGTGCAGTCAATGAGTGTTGCTCATCCGGACTGGATAAATCAGACGAACAGTCGTGGGTTCAGTTCAAGCAGCTTCATTACACCAGACACATCTGGATTGCGGCTTAGTAACTTAAATTTAAATAAACCTATAAACAGACTGACTACTGCACTCATACATGTTAACACTCTGGCTGTTATCTCAAAATGGCACTGCTGCCTGTATGAGCTCACTATTTATATGCACATGTCTACACTTGGAAATGCTTCTTAAAGTTACACACACATATGTTCTGTTTTACATCCTCCCTCATTGAGAAATAGATCACATACCAAATGACAGTATTCATTGACATCCAATTACGCAGAAATGATCTTTTGACATGCGGTTATACAGAACTAATTCTTTGACATACAATCATACAAAATTAGACACATATAAACAATCATGTCCAGGTTGCTGTGTATTTTACACTAGGTCTAGAAATACAACATGATCGTGTAACATAAGAATCAAAATTGAACCTAGCAATGGGAAGTGTCTTCAAAGAATGTTCAACTTTGGGGACAACTGGGACATCATCAAGAATGGCAATGGATACACAGCCATGTTCTTCAGTATGAACATTGCCAGTGTTGGACTGAGATCTTGAGTCTGTATCACAGGTACGATGCTGCAATATCATTTCATTCACCAGAAGAAGATGCTCATGGTTTCTCCTGTATTCTATACCCTCAGATTCCACGAAGTAGGATCTTGGCTCAGCACATATGCTTCTCAGTTGACAAAATCGATCAAAGCCTTTCACCATTTGCATTCTCACTGTCTCTCCTTCTTTCAACAGACAAAGAAATCTGCTCATTTTATCATAGCTGGACTTCTGAAAGGAGCACTTCTTCAAGAGTCGGGCTTTGATTGCTGTGTTGTTTTCAGCATTAGGCACCAACAAATTAGAACTGATAGGCAAGGTTATTCTGGTTTGCCTAGATAGAAGTGTCTGAGCAGGCAAGCCAAGTAGTTTGTCACAGGGTATATTTCTGAGATTAAGTAAATTCAAGAAGGTATTTTTATTGTCACACTTTGACCTCTCTAGTAATTGCTTTGCACTCTGTACTGCACATTTAGCAAGGTCATTTGACTGTGGGACTTCAAGACTAGTAGCAAGGATAAAGTCCCACTCTTTTCAAATTTCTGAAACAATTGACTGGTAAACTGGGTACTGTTGTCAGAAATAACTTTGTGTGGGCTACCATGCATTGAAATGATGTTTCATCTTAGTAATAACACCACTGGACGTTAGGTTAGGCAGCAAATCTATTTCAGTACGAGTCTACCAACACTAAGTAATGCTGATTGTTCCACTCAAATATGTCAGCAGCTACTGTTGACAAGGTAGTTCAGGAATCTGGCTTAGCTGAAGTGGTTCTTTTAACAAATGTGGTTTAGTACTATTGCATACTGAACAAGAGGAAAGCACTTTATCAATGTCCTTTGACAGAGAAGGCCTAAATGTTAGTCCTCTCACCCTTCTTTTGGTACCATCTGAACCTGGGTGGCCACAATGCAAAATCTGACTGTATTCATGTTGTAAAGAAGTAGGAACAATAACTTTGTGACTTTTAAAAATTATATGATCTTCCATCAGCATCTCAGCTCTGTATGGAAAATAAGGTTGTACTTCTGGTGGTACACAAGATTGCTTTGAATGCCATCCAACATTGATGAAGTGGTTGAGCTTCTGCAAATTTGGATCAGTCTTTGTATGATCTCTCAACTCATCAATCCTCTGGTAGAAATATTACGCACTTCCATGACATTAAAGTCAAAATTCTCTGCATCAAGCTGTTCTTTAGTGTTTCTGGGCAATCTGGACAAAGTATCAGCCAGACAATAAAGTTTGCCTTTTGTGTGGACCATTTTGAATTTATACTTTTGTAATCTGAGCATCATTCTTTGCAGTCTTGCTGGAGCAGTATGCATAAGCTTCATTAAAATACTGACTAGAGGTTGATGATCAGTTTTAACTTTGATAGCTCAGCCATAAATATAATCAGGGAACTGCAAACATGCAAACACAATTACCCAAAGTTCCTTCTGAATTTGAGCATACTGCATCTCAGTTTGGGTAAGAGTTCTAGATGCATAGGCAACAGGTCTGCCCTCCTGAAGAATAACTGCATCAAGACAAACTTTGAAGCATCACAGCAAAGAACTACTGGTTTGTGGACATCAATATATTTTAATATAGTTGAATTAGCGATCTGCTATTTGAGGTTATCAAATGCTTTCTGGTGTTATTCTAAACATGACCAGGCAACATTTTTGCATGTCAGCTCTCTTAAAGGCACTGATAATTCACTAAAGTCAGAGATAAATTTGCCCAAATAGTTAACCATACCAAGGAAACGCTGTAGGGATTGGACATTGTCTGGAGCCTGCATCTCAAAAATGGCTGCTTGTTTGGAAGGGTCAGGTCATAAGCCTGTACTGGTAAATAAATTACTTACATAAGTAACTTCTGATAGCCTGAATTATATTTCAGAGGATTGAGCTTCAAGTTCATGTCACACCTTCTGTCCAGAACTTTCCTGAGGTTTCTGTCATGCTCTACTTCTCCATTACTTCTACTATTAACGCACACAGATAACCTGAAAAAAATTGCTCCTTTGCATGCTGAAAGACTTCACTGGCAGAATTTATTCCAGAATGCATTCTGAGGAATCTGTAACTACCAAATGTTGTGCTGAATGTAGTCTGTAGTGAAGATTTGTGACAAAGCATTACTTGACAAAATGAACTCTTTGCATCTAAGACAGAAAAAACAGTGGCACTTGGCATGAGGGTGGCAACCTCCTCGACTGTACGCATAGGATGATGAGGTCTCTTTAATGCCTTGTTCAAGTCTCATGGGTCAATGCATATTCTGATTTCATCCGAGCTTTTCTTATGAGCAACTAAAATGGAAGACACCCACTCTGTTGGTTCTGTAACTGGACAAATCATACCTTGCTGCAACATCTTGTTTAACTGGACCTTGACCTTGTTCTGCATAGCTATTGGAAAACTTCTTGCTGTCTGACCACTGGACTGACTTCTGGGTCTACTTTCATGGAATACACAACTGGAAGTCTGCCTAGCTTGTCATCGAAAAGATCAGCATACTCTGAGAAAATAGCATCACTGAAGCTGGAACTGGGACATGGGCTTACATAATGGAATTCTTTGGTAAAAGAATCAGTTTCATTCTCAAACTGTCTCTGAGACCTAATAATGACTACACTGGTCTTCAGACTACATAAAATTGCAAGCTGTAACTGTTCCCAGCTGAATAGCATGAACCCACTACTGGGCCATTGGTTTCAACCTCTTCACCTCCATAAGCAACAAGCTTTGCACAATTAGCCAAATTAAGTGTTTCAGCAGCTCTCACTCTAGCAGATGTTTTGGCTGACATTGGGTCTCCTTCAGATTGTCAAACAGCCATAAATTTGAAACGCATATAACCGAGATGACAACATCGTATCTGCAAAACATTGAATGGTTTGCATGGAGATTCCCCTAGGGAAAGCTTGCCATTCACTTCAATGTAAGTGCAAGTCTTGCATGTGGCATATCAAAGAGGCAGGGGGTGTGGGGTGCAGGGGGCATAGCACCCCTGCTGCAGCAAAAAAAAAAAAAAAACTTTTTTTTAATTTAGGGTTTTTGCAGATATGATGCTGTCATCTCAGCCATATGCATGTCGACATTATGGCTATTTGATGATCTGAAGTAGATCCCTGACAGCATATTACACTTCGAACCAGTGTCTACTTTGATCTCTGTGGGTATACCATTGATCAGGACAGTACAAAACACTTCATTCTTTGACAACAAGTCTACTGCATTAACCTTTCACTAACCACTGATACACCATCTACATAAAAAGTAGGGTTGCAACTTTCCACATGATCAACTTGCTTTTTTGAGAGACCTTTCTTAATAACTGAATGAAGCTTGCTTGATTTACACAACTTTTGAAAGTGGTTCCATTTTTTACACTTGTGGCATTGGTGATGAAATGCTAATAACTCCTGTCTTTTAGACTCATGACTGGCACCACAATTACAACAGTTAACAATAAGACTTGACTAGGGTTTTGCTGACTCACCCTTATACTGCACTAAGCATGTCCGTTTTGCTGAGCTAGTCTTAGAACTTGCTAGAAAGTTATGGGATCTCCTTGGAAATCCCGCATGTATGAGAGTGAGACAGAGATAAATCAAGCTATTATTTTACACTGAAAAAGCAAGATTATAAAAATAAATGAAACAGAAAAAAAGAGTGTGTGTGTGTGTGTGTGTGTGTGTGTGTGTGTGTGTGTGTGTGTGTGTGTGTGTGTGTGTGTGTGTGTGAAAGAGAGAGAGAGAGAGAGAGAGAGAGAGAAAAACAGTGAAGAGTGAGAGCAATCAAGCGATCCCTGGCAGCAGCAGCAGTTAAGGGGTTTGTGTACTTCTCTAATTTTTAGCTCAAGATATCTGGATAAGCCTAAAATAAACAGGTGACAAAGGCTAAAAATAGGAATATATTTTAAATATTTCTGTCAAAAAATAACAGCGCTACTTGAATATTATTTATTTATTTTATTGACATTTGTTAACCGGCTTAGTCCAACTGGGATTTTGTCCCATTTTCAGTGGAGACCCGAGGAGAAAAGCTCCAGATAGTACAATAATAAAACACATTACAGTAGTATACCAGCACAGGAAACAACAGAAATAAAACTAGTCTTACAGTAGTAACAAAATAGAAAACAACGATAGTTAGATGCCAGCACAAGTTTTTTTTTTTTTTTTTTTTCAGATACTATGTAACTGTGGTAGTGGGGATAGAGTTCAAGGTATGTCCAGGATAGACTGAGTGATTCCAATGTGGGGGGAGGACAGAACTATGTAGGGTCATAGCAGGGGCAGATTTTGGTATTGAGTAGATGAATAGGCAATTGAATAGATATTAGTGTTTGTATTAGCATGCATTTTTCTAAAGAAGATACATGTGCAGTTGTGTGCGTGTGTGACTGAGTGAGATCAACCACTGTCAGCAGCAGCAGTAAAGAGGCCTGCATACCTCTCCACCTCTTTGCTCAAGAAATGTGGATAAGCCTAAATAAAGGGAGAGCAAAGACTCAAAAACAGAAACAAATTTTAATTTTTGCTCTTAAAAATTATGAAGTTGCTTAAATAACAGCATTTGTGTTAGCATAAATTTTCTGAAGGAAATAAAAGTCTGGAACTCGAATATATGTAATTATTTAATGACTTCAATTTCTATATGACTGGCAACAAACCAAACATTTTGGGAGTAAACGACCAAAATTAAAGTAAATACCTGGATATTTTTTAAGTGTTATATTTTGGATGCAAAATGTTTCTTCCAACACCATTAACAGATACTGCAGCAAGTTTGAAACATTAGGTGGAGGAATTATTTTACATCCAAAATATATAAAGAATAGTAATAATAATAATAATAATAATAATAATAATAATAATAATAATAAGTAACGCACAACAGTTTTACAGACCATCTTCTAAGAAAAATAATGCCCTCCAGGGTGTGTGTTATTGTGGAAATAATGCCCTACCATTGTATAGGTACAGAACTAAAACCCCCTGGGAGAGTGTTATATCTACAATAGCACACACCCCTTTTTCAGATTCATCCCAGGCGTGCTGTCCGGTTAAGTGACTTGCTCAAGAGCCAGATAAGCAATGGTGGCTGACAGAATCAAACCTTGGACCACAGCAAATAATTCTGTTAGTAATAACACTATAAATGCCAAGTACAATAAGTCAGGTTAACAGACAGTTACTTCTGCATTTTGATAAATTTACAACAAAGGATCTGTTGAGTTATTTTTTGACATGTTGTATTCTTATGCAGGAATGCTATCCAGTGTCAGAATTTTCTGAAGAGATAATGCAGTAACAGTTTTGAATGCTTCCTGCAAGAAAACATGTTCAAGGAGTTTCTTATCATCATTATTTAAACAAATGAGGATCAGTTAATGAAAAATAACTCCTTACGCTGTCATGATCAGCTATCTGCAATCTGAAGTCATTTCTAATTAGTATGCCTGATAATGCTATGGATTTTAAACATATCCTGTTGTGGGAGACCCTAATTATCCTTTAATGTAGTTACAGTCATTTTGTACCATCTGTTTTACGCATGCAGCTAGCAACACTTTAGGACAGGTAAACTCTCTCACTAAAATGTTTTTCATCTCTTCCAACTGATTATAAGAATGCTGTGCTGAAATAGCTTACATTCATTTGGCATTTCAGTACTTGTCCTGGAAATTGCTAAGTTTATATTCATTCCACTTTGCGAATATTCACTAAATATTCCCTAACTTGTTAATCCTTTTTGGCTCTGCTGTTTGACCATTTTTTTCAAATATTTAAAATTGTTACCATCTTTCATAACAGATTAATAATTTTCCAAAAACTTTAGTTATACTCCTTAAGATATGCATTGCCCTTGGATAAGCATATTGACAAACATCCTTTTTTTAAATTTCTTCAGGCAGTTTGGGTTTCTCATATGATGAAGGGAACGGGTCCTATTCCTAAGTCACGGTACAATAAAGTTCATGAGATTAGTATTGCCCAAGTCTTTAATGTTTGCCAAAAGTGCCCTACTCAGCATTCACGATGTATGCATAATTGCCTTTTTCTGCAATTCATATGGAGTCAATTATAGTGGTAGTGCATTTAAGTATAACTGTAATTTTTTACTTACCTTTTTATTAGTGCAGTTACTGCTACTGCTATAGAACTGCCTGGGTATCTTTCTTCTACAGGTTTCTTTCTGCTTGTAAAACATGCTACTTTATGTATGACTTTGTGTCATTCAGTATGGAATGCCCTGTGATCTCTGAGTGTGGCAGTTTCAGTGATTAGGATTATTTTTGTCATTTCTTCTTGGATTGCTATATATGGTTTTCTCGCATCAGATTTTGAACTGCTGTTATTAGGTGATCCCATGTGATATGACCTTTATCTTTGTCAACAATGCTTTGCTGTTCACAGTTTGAATGGTTCTCAGCTATGTCAATATTGTAGTGTTTGTACAATCCCTAGTGCAATAGTCTTGTCACATTATTGTGCTTTTAGTATACAGGCCGAGCAATAAAATGTGCAACTGTTTCTATTTTTGTTTTACACCATCATTTTTTTAAAAAACATATGCGATATTAATGTAGTTTTGTTTAAAAATCATCAATTATATAATTATGATCTGACAGAGCTGTGTAGAAATGCTTTCCTGAAGTAAAATAATAAAATTTACCATGACTTGTAAAACGACAATCAAACTTACCCACTATTTTTGTAGTGAGTGAAAGATATGTGAAGTAATGGTATAAAGGGTGCAGTGGTCTCCAGAAATCTAATAATCTATACTCCATAATAAAATTACTCAAATAATCTATAACATTTGGTAATGCTTCTGACCACTTGGCACTCTATTTGATGTTGGGTTTGAGACAAACTCTCTCACAACATCTATAAAAATACTCAAACCATATGAGACTAACAGGGCTTATGAAAATTGGTTAAGGAGTGGCAGACCATCTATGTTTTTTTTTTCTTTTCGGCTTTTTCCCGTTAGGGGTCACCACAGTGGAACTCTGGTCTGCTAATGATTGGCAGTAGATTTTTATAGTGCTGAGTTGCTAGCCCGATGCTCAACCTTCAGTGAAGGCGCACCCATTCACGCATTTCTTTCGGAGGCCACTCGACTGTGGGGAGGACATGAAGACTCCACACAGAAGGCACTCTAGCCAAGAATTAAATAGGAGAACCTCTTGCTGTGAGGCAACAATGCTACCACTGTATCACAGCGGCTTTTATGGCAGAACATCTATGGTATGACCAGGAAAAAACAGCCTTGTCAGATCATTTCATGTCTGTTTTAATCCTTCTTATTTTTTGCTATTCTTGTCTATCAGAAATCTACTTTCCAATATCCATTTTAGGTTCTAGTGGATATGATTAGATATCCCTGTTTTGGATGACTAAGCACAAGTAGCCTTTCAGCATCTCCATCTTTTGTAGAACATGTCCATAAACATGTCCACATTTCAGGGAATCAAGACTTGGACAACAGTAAATAGCTCATTAATGGCTTTTAGCCTTACTCCTCTGTGCTAACTGCCAGACATACAAGAGTATAAACAATTCATGGGACTGTTCAGACAAGTAATGCATGTGGATGAATCTGATTGGGTGATTGGTTTCTGCCTTTTTTAATTTCACCAAATCTTTTGGGTTTCTAATACCATGACGGAAACGGACCCCATTCCTGAGTCAATGTATGATTAAAGTTCATAAAATTAGTATTGTTTCAGTCTTTGATATCAGCCAGAAGTGCTCTTTGCAGCACCCACTTAGTTACTTAACTCCCACTAATATATTAATCTAACCCCTTCTGAAGATGCCCCTGCACAAATTGGTTTGTTGCCAAACCTCATTTGTGCACACAGATGCCCCTGACATACAGTTATAATATCTTATAATGTTATAGTCTGATAGTCTTATCCCAAAGGGTAAGGGTCAAGGAACAACATATCTGACTAGAATGCTGTTCAATGCAGAAAATAAATATTTGAAAATATAGAGAATGCCTCACCATTAAGAAGGACTTAGGGCCATAAGACTACTAGCTATTACGTCAGGTGTTTAACCTGGATACAGATCGTGCCCCATTGCAGAGGTTACGACAAGAAAAGGAAGTCAACATCAAGCTTTGAATGTGGGCCCTAGCATTACAGTTTGAAATCTATTTGAAACACAGGTATCCCCTTAAGGGGTTATCTGCATATACGCAATGAGTATCCACTACAGGAGATTTTAAGTATTATGCAGTGAAGACTGTTTGCTGACACTTTCTTGTAGTTATTTTTTAATTGTTTCTCTATATGACAAATTCACCATTTGGTTTGTACCTCTAACATCAAATACAACTTTGTCTCTGATATAAAATATAAACTTCTTGATAGGACAGCACAGCTTAGTGAAGCTAACCAACCAGCACGATCTAGGGAAATAAGGGGAAGTAAAAATAGCCCTGGAAAATGTATTTTATTTTTTTATTTATCATTTGTTGACCGGGAAAGTCCGACTAGGTTCCACAGAGCCTGTTTTCAGCGGAGGCCCAAGGAGAAATGCTCCAGATGCATGTCTTTGGAATGTGGGAGGAAACCGGAGTACCCGGAGGAAACCCACGCGAACACAGGGAGAACATGCAAACTCCACACAGAAGGCACTCCAGCCGAGAATCGAACCAGAGAACCTCTTGCTGTGAGGTGACAATGTTAACCACTGCGCCGCCCGACACAAACTCCACATGGCTATAGGAAAAAAATGTGCAAACTCCTCCCACACAGTAATCAGACATCAGGCTAAGTTTTTACAGCTACAGTGTGTTTTTATTTTGATAGTATTATCAGTCACCATATATTTTACTGTTGAAACTTCTACATACTCAGAAGGTACTGTAGTAGAGAAAGTGTGTGACTCCATCTTTTTTTGGTTACTGTTCTTTTTGTCATCATGCTGATTCAAGTTGTTACCTCTAAATTCTTTCTAAAAGTTTATGTTTGTTTACTGTAAAAATCTGTTAACATGTGTGTGGCATTCTTTAAATATTTTGAGAGACATAAAATAAATTAATTATTTTTCACTGTATCATCATCTCTTGAAAATGTGTTTCTTTCAGTAAAAACACTACTTGAATAAGACTGGACCTTCATCTTTTGTTGTAAATATTGAACCATGGCTAGGGTTCTGAAAACGTTTTGTGCATTCACATAAACTGCTGTGGCCAAAATAGACAGCGTATTTGAACATGGGAAATTCTTTTTGTACATTCACATACACTGCTGTGGCCAAAATGGACAGTGTATGTGAACATGGGAAATGTGATTCAGGCACATGATTAGGCAGAATGAGTAAAGACTTCATTACCCGTTAAATAACATGCCTTTAAATAATGCGGTTCTACAGCTAGTGCTAATCAGCAGTCTCATGCTGCAATTACCACTGGCGGCCATTGCATCACATTAGCATGGGCACGGCCCTTATTCATTCTCCCACACACATGCACACATTCAAACACAAACACGCACACACAGACACAGGGACATGCCCCACTGCATCTCAACTGTCCCCACTATTACAAAAGAACATCCCTGATTTTGCCTCTTAAATTTCCCCTGCATCAGAAAATTATGATTTAATGAATAATGGCAGAATTGCAATGTCATGCTTCTTATTGTTCTGAAAATTATTCACAATGCAAAACCAGTTGTTCTACAAACATTTTAAGTGACAAGGAGTAAAAGTGTCCCTGGTATCTACTGTCCCCTTCATTATTACACACACGCACACGTATCAACTGTTCAGATTTTTTGAGGAATGTGCACATTTTTGCCTCATGCTTTTGGTCTTCTTGCCATAAAATGTATGGTTTTAGGTAAATCCCTCTAGACTGAAGTTATTAAATAATGATATACAATTGAGTTTCAAACCTCATATCATTCAGAAAATGCATGCTACACAAATCCTGTTATTCAAGCAAATTTCTAAGTTATATTTACAATATAACCCTATTTTGGAGCCTTTGCCCCCCCCCCCCATTACTTTAGGCTTTGTCGAGAGTTCTTGCCATTAGAGACTGAAAGGTATGTAGTCCTCCTTGTACATAAACACTCATTGTATATAAAACATGCCCCCTCTCTCACATTTAGACTCATGGTCACACTCACCCATACATACACACACACACACACACACACACACACACACACACACACACACACACACACACACACACACACACACACACACACACACAAGTGCACACCCTCATACACTCTAATTTTATGATTCCCCTAAATTAACCCCTACTGCAACCACCCAGGCAGACATAGATGCACATGCACACATACACGCACATGCACGCACTCTCATGCATTTCCTATCACTATCTGCTCAAGTGAATTACCTGGTCTTACCTTTTATGTGACTGCAGTTGAGAAACACAGAATGTTGTTCATGTTCATTAACCCATCTAATTGTGCAGCTACCCTAATCAGAGGCATTTCATGGGGTGCGTACATGGCTAATTACTATATAGTATTCCCCTGTAATGCATCATTAGGAATAAACATTACCTTGGAGACAGTCCATAAGAGTGATTCTACTGACCAGCTGGAGTCACTGCAGTTGGACAGTTGGACTCTTAGGCTATTTCAAAATTAGAAGTGCTACCCCATTGATTTTCTTTCACTGTTAAAGGCTATAACTGTTTAGCAATCCATAGTTAAGCAATGGTTATCAGATATTTTAAAATGTATATCTAGCACACACAGCAGTACAATGTTCTATTAGAAAGTAGCATTAGATGCTGACAAGAGCAGTCTAATCTCTGTGCTGTAGGTAACATATATGTATTATCCATTGTTATGCAGTTCATCTTTAAAGTGCTCATACTGTATTATTGTTTATTATCTAGACAAATGAATTGATCCATCAGTGATGATTTTCATCTACAACTTATCTATGAAGAAAAAGGAAAATGCAATATATGTGAAAACGTTTAGTACATCTAATGTTCAGTAGTTTGGGGAAATAAGAGAAAATAAAAATAACCTGAGAAAATTCCACTTAGACTTAGGAAAAAGCATGCAAACTACAAAGAGACAGTAACCAGATACGAGGCTCAAATCCTACAGCTGGAGCAGAATCCTAATCACCATATCCACATTTAGTATATAAGATGATATCACAGACCTACCTCTGTCTTCCAAATGTTATGACCTCTGCCAAATAGATTCAGTAGAAGCATTTTGAAAATCATCAGTGCATCCTGAGGTAACAGCCTTGATAAGGGGACAATTTATGTCAGGGTTGTGAATTTTTATATATTTTCATACTTCATTTCTATTTTACAAAAAGAAAAGTATCCCTCTATATTTCACATTTTCTAAAAATGTGAAGAAATACTGTCTAAGGAAACACCATTAGAATGTGAATATACCTTTCCTTCATTTACAGCAGAACTGGTATTGTTTAGACCATGGGTGGTACAGTGGTACAGCGGTTAATGTTGTCACTTCGCAGCAAGAGGTTCTCCAGATCAGTTCTTGGCTCTGGTGCCTTCTGTGTGGAGTGGGCCTATCCTCCCTGCATTCACTTGGGTTTCCTACCACATTCAAAACACATGAGTCTGGAGCATTTCTCCCCAGGCCTCTGCTGAAAATAGGCTCTGACCTAGTCAAACCTTCTCAGTCAACAAATGTTAAATAAATAAATAAGGTATGCTCAGTTATTTAATAACTTGCAGTCACTAAAGACATGTAAAAATATTAAAAACAGTTTGTTTACTTGTATATTAAAAGAGCAAAGAATAGCACAGTGAGCTTCATAACTAAGCTGGCGTCATACTTGCTCTTATCTGGTCCCAAAGCTTTCTACAGATTGATGCTATGGACTAAACATACTACATTTAAAATATATGCTGGACAGTTTGTTCTCCAAGATATAACCATCCAGCCACAAAGTTGTCAGAAAAACTAACAATATCATATATGCTGCTATAGATAAGTATATGGTCTGTTATGTTACATTTCTGTTTCATTGACATTTGTTCACAAAGGACAGGCATCTGTTCTGCAATGGGTGTTTTTTATTTACATTTTGTATGAGCTGAGATACTTCAAAAGTTGTAATGTATTCCAGTGGGGGCTGCTGTTAATATAGCCATGGTGTTTATGGAAGATACACGCTTGCCACAGCAGGTTACCTAACCAATATGACAAGCTGCAGATTTCTTTTATTACTCTAAGTGACCCTTGATTGCAAAGTTTTAGAGATCAAACCTCTCTGACAAGATGCTGCATTAATTTCTTCCCTTGCTGGGGAGTTGTAGGCAGAAGCTGTACATGAAAGGCATATAAACTGGCTACTCCTCTTGATCTTTCTGGAAGAAATGCATTATATTCTGATATAAATATACTGAGTGTCTGCACCTCACAGCTAGGTACATTTCTTATGCATATCTTATAGTTCATCACTGCCTGCTCCTGAATTGTTAATCGATTAATATTGCAGGCTGTATTTCCATGTAGATGAAACAGGTGACAGGATGTTGCTTATGCGGGATTTAGTGTAAACAGCATTGGGGAGGTGTGCAGGAGGTCACCCTCAGTATGAATTTCTCCATAGGTGTTTACTTAAAGCATATACAACAAACAGTTCAACAAGCACAATGTGCCACTACCCAATAATCACATGTGAAGTCATACAAAGTGGGTATCAGTGGAACATAGCTGAGTCCCAACATTCTTGTCAATGCAGGGGAGTCTGCCTGTGGACAATAGCTGTACTATTTCTTTGAGATGTGACTGCTAATGTTAAAACATGCATTCTGATGTTGGCATCTGCTCTTTATTCTATGTATGTGGCATGCCTGACATTAACCAGTGCGGCTAACATTAGCATAGGAGATGTGGAGAGTTTGAATAAAAGTTCCCCAGAGTTGTGGAAAGGCAGTGATATCAGTAGTCAGACAAAACACAGTGCAGTAAAATTTTAGGTTTGAAACCTTTATTATAGTACAAAATATAATGTAAATGTATCACAAAAATGAAATACCCCATTTCTCACCATCATTACAGCAGCCAAGTTTAGAATCTCACTGCATGATTAAAATGATTCATCTATCCTTTCAATAAACAAACACTGGAGAATGCAGACATTCTATTTTTCAAATGAAGAAACCTTAATATAACAGGTTTAATTCTAAGTTGTGACCACAAGGGACAGAGTGCAACATCTGCACTTCAATATATTGCTTTCCATTTTGTAATAGCGTGCCTTTAAAGCCTCTCAGCCAACAGATGAGAATTCTATAATACCATATAATCTAAATGCTTTTACCTGAATTTGAGTCTGTGGGCAAGCCACGTCACAGAAACTGAAGGCAATTTTAATCTATTTTCTTAATAGCTCTGCACTACAATTTTCACATTTTCATGCACACAAGGACGTTTTATCGAAAGTTATGAAATTTTGGTAAAATAAAGTTTTTTCTCATTTAGAGCTACGTTTCCAACATTTATAACTGTTAAGACAAAAACTGCAAAACATAACAATGTAGTTGACAGATATTTCACTCTAGTTAGTTCTGAATCAACTGCAATGCCGTTAGTTTTCATGTATAAGATCTGAAGATAAATAATAGCAATTCTCTTCAACTCAGGGTTATCAACAAATAAAATATGATTGCTTTAAAATAATCGCTTGAAAACTAACAATCTCATATGTGCTTGTTGTTACTTTCTAAAAATTTTACGCCTTCAAAAGGAGTCCTTCCAAGAATTTTAATCCCCCTTTTCAATATTTTTACTATATTTGATATTTCATCAACGGGGTCAGCATGAAGTAGTTTGATAAAAATGCACAAGCATTTTCCTGTATAAATGGTATTAATTTCTATTCATTACACCCACTCCCTTTTAATCTCATTAAGTCTTTCTTCTGTGCTTAAACATTTCATAAAATGTAGTAGAATGGCATGCCAAACCATATATGATTCATAGTAAAACAACTGAAGCCTTACCCATTGTGTAGCGATAATACTCCATGTGCAGAGTACATTGACGTATTACCCCACTTTCTGAACCATTACAGGATCATAATTGATTAAGAAAGCCAACTATTTATGAGATGCTCCTAATATTGTAGGTTATTGGACTTACAACTCATACCTTAAGCAAGGGTTGTTCTTGAGACTGCATTGAACAAACTTTCCCACTGATGTGTTGGTCAGCTATCACAGCTGACCAGTAAATTGGTGCAAAAAAAAATACCAAGCTGAAATTTCATTACATGGTACAAAAGAAAACTAAATGTCACTAATGGTGTTTTCCATGGTGCGGGCAGTGGGCAAATCTGCTTTAACAACAACATGCAGTCCTCACCCGCAGAAATTATGCAGTAGTGCTCCAAACCACTCCAGCCATTGGGGCCACTCACTCCACTGAATCTCCAGGTTAGCATATTATGCTTATACAATCTGGTCCACAATCAGGCAACAGAAGGAGAAACCTTTACATTGTTCCCTGCCATGAACAAGGAATAGGACTGAAGCAGTGCTATATATCAGAAGCTTGGCTTACAGTCACTTAAAGGAATTGTGCATGATGTTGGTTAACAGTCTTGACAGCAGTGTTGATTAAGTTTTATGAATCACGCTTCTGTAAGCATTGTGCATTTGCAACATTATGCACAGTCCCTTTAATGGACTGCACAGGAAGTTCTTGAAAAGCCTGATCCATATCCATTCATCCTCAACCCCTTTTTGCATTTTTGCACATGGCGACGGGGTGTCACTTCTGGACTGAAATATAATTAGGAAGATGAGAACATCTGCTAACTTTCCTTTCAAATTTGTTTCTTGGACTACCATCTAATAAACATGGACCATGGCAAAACAACACAATGATAATATGCTTTTGCTAAATTCTTCAGATATAAAAATGAACTTGACCCAGTAGTTCTAAACCTAAATTTCTAATCACATTTTAGAGCTTCAAAAGTAAGCTTGAAGCAATATTGATTAGCATGTAGATGTGGATTATACAGCTTCATTAGTGTGTTGTGTGCACGCAGGACAATATTCTATCAGGTTGAGTTAAAACAAAGTTGAACTCCCTGGTGGCTGTTTTCAATAGGAAATCATTGCTGGTGTTGTTTCTATGTGTGCATTGTCAGTGATTTATTTGTTTTCACTGATTCTTCCTTTCTTCATGGCAATGCAGGCCTAGTATTAGTATATGTAAATTCAGGAGTTAAGGGAGGTTTACCCCCTAAATTTTTTCATTGTGTTGATTTCCCAACCAATTATGCTAACTGAGTTGGTTCCTCACTGAGTTTAAACTTAATGATTCATAGTAGAATCATCTGTTCCATTCACTGCTATAATATCAGAGCTTTGGCCGGCTAACATCTACCTGAAATCAGCTGGACGTATAAGTGAATTTAAGTTCACTTTTATCTGCTCTTTTGCATATAGTACTGTATTTAATTTATTTATTTGTGTTTTACACTGAATAATAACTCAACTGAAGTTGTGGCTGTCTCTCTACAGAGTACTTTTTAGAATTTCTGTGGAGCCATTGATAGCAGTGGGGGTAGTTTCAGCTCATCACTGACATTCTGTCTTGCCTTATATAAGTGGTACATTTTGAGTTATCTCTGCTTAATATCAGTGCTTTGGCCGGCTAACATCTACCTGAAATCAGCTGGACATATAAGGGAATTTAAGTACACTTTTATCTGCTCTTTTGCATATAGTACTGTATTTAATTTATTTATGTGTGTTTTTCACTGAATATTAGCTCAACTGAAGTTGTGGCTGTCTCTCTACAGTTAGTTTCCCACCCACCCTCTCTATTCTTGTTCTGGTGTTAATGTTGGTGGCTTTTAAATTGCCCATCCCTCTTGTAGATTTGCATTTGGATACTCCTTCTGGGCCCATCTCATTTGCTCACTCAACTGAGTGCAGTGAGATCATATTCTGATTTCAGGCACTCCTACTGTGTACAAAGAGAGCATTTGGGAAGGACAACCCCTGTAGCCTCTTAATCCTGCTCTGTTCCCTCCCTGAAAAAAAAATAATAAAATACATATATATATTTTATTTAGCTGCTCTTACATTAACTGTCTTAGTTGCTCTTCTGCGTGCTGTTATCTGTTCAGTCGCTCTTACTCTGCACTTTTTACTGCTTGTTAGTAGCCTTCTAATTTACTGCCTTCTGCACTTGTTTTTAGTCATTTGTTAATTTAATTGCATTTATTTGAACTGTATTTGCCGTAGTGTTGCTACACACTCGGGTGTGCTGGCCTGCACTACAATTTGTATTATATTTACTGCTGTTTTAGCTGCTTTTCTGTAACAAAAAAAAAAAAAATTCTAAGCTTGTTTCCTGCATTTCCTGTAACTAGTCAAGTCCAGATACAGACTTGCTGTATCCAGGACTGTTGGTAAGCTTCTGAGCCCCCCAGGCCTTTCTGTGTTGGTGGGAAGCCTTCTAGTTTATCAGTGGGAGTGGTAAGCACTAGGTAGCCTATCTACCACGGGAAGAGTGGGTTTTGGACTTGAAATTGTAGTTCATTGGCCGTTTGGGCAGTTTTTCCATCTCGTTCTACTTTCTGGTTAAAAGCCCGTTTTGCGTTTGGTCCCTGCTTTTCCTATAACTAGTGTAGTCCAGGTACAGATTTGCTGTATCCAGGACTCTCTGTAAGCTTCTGAGCCCCTCAAGCCTTTCTGTGTTGGAGGGAAGTCTTCTAGCTTATCAGTGGGAGTGGTAAGCACTAGGTAACCTAGCTACCACAGGAGGAGTGGTTTCTGGCCCAGAAATTATAGTCTATTGGCCGTTTGGGAAGCTTTTCCATCTCTTTCAACCTTTGATTTAAAAGTCTGTGTTTCCGCATTTTTCCTGCCTTTCCTGTTACTAGTCTAGTCGAGTTACAGAGTTGCTGTATCCAAGACTCTTTGTAAGCTTCTGAGTCCCCAAGCCTTTCTGTGTTGGACGGAAGTCAGCTATCACAGCTGACCAGTGAATTGGTGCAAAAAAAAATACCAAGCTGAAATTTCATTACATGGTACAAAAGAAAACTAAATGTCACTAATGGTGTTTTCCATGATGCGGGCAGTGGGCAAATCTGTTTTAACAACAACATGCAGTCCTCACCCGCAGAAATTATGCAGTAGTGCTCCAAACCACTCGAGCCATTGGGGCCACTCACTCCACTAAATCTCAAGGTTAGCATATTATGCTTATACAATCTGGTCCACAATCAGGGCAACAGAAGGAGAAACCTTTACATTGTTCCCTGCCATGAACAAGGAATAGGACTGAAGCAGTGCTATATATCAGAAGCTTGGCTTACAGTCCCTTAAAGGAATTGTGCATGATGTTGGTTGTTAACAGTCTTGACAGCAGTGTTGATTAAGTTTTATGAATCACGCTTCTGTAAGCATTGTGCATTTGCAACATTATGCACAGTCCCTTTAATGGACTGCATAGGAAGTTCTTGAAAAGCCTGGTCCATATCCATTCATCCTCAACCCCTTTTCGCATTTTTGCACATGGCAACAGGGTGTCACTCCTGGACTGAAATATAATTAGGAAGATGAGAACATCTGCTAACTTTTCTTTCAAATTTGTTTCTTGGACTACCATCTAATAAACATGGACCATGGCAAAACAACACAATGATAATATGCTTTTGCTAAATTCTTCAGATATAAAAATGAACTTGACCCATTAGTTGTAAACCTAAATTTCTATCACATTTTAAAGCTTCAAAAGTACGCTTGAAGCAATATTGATTAGCATGTAGATGTGGATTATACAGCTTCATTACAGTGTGTTGTGTGCACACAGGACAATATTCTATCAGGTTGAGTTAAAACAAAGTTGAACTCCCTGGTGACTGTTTTCCATAGGAAATCATTGCTGGTGTTGTTTCTATGTGTGCATTGCCAGTGATTTATTTGTTTTCACTGATTCTTCCTTTCATCATGGCAATGCAGGCCTAGTATTAGTATATGTAAATTCAGGAGTTAAGGGAGGTTTACCCCCTAAATGTTTTCATTGTGTTGATTTCCCAACCAATTATGCTAATTGAGTTGGTTCCTCACTGAGTTTAAACTTAATGATTCATAGTAGAAATCATCTGTTCCATTCACTGCTATAATATCAGAGCTTTGGCCGGCTAACATCTACCTGAAATCAGCTGGACGTATAAGTGAATTTAAGTTCACTTTTATCTGCTCTTTTGCATATAGTACTGTATTTAATTTATTTATTTGTGTTTTACACTGAATATTAACTCAACTGAAGTTGTGGCTGTCTCTCTACAGAGTACTTTTTAGAATTTCTGTGGAGCCATTAATAGCAGTGGGGGGTAGTTTCAGCTCATCACTGACATTCTGTCTTGCCTTATATAAGTGGTACATTTTGAGTTATCTCTGCTTAATATCAGAGCATTGGCCGGCTAACATCTACTTGAAATCAGCTGGACATATAAGGGAATTTAAGTACGCTTTTATCTGCTCTTTTGCATATAGTACTGTATTTAATTTATTTATGTGTGTTTTTCACTGAATATTAACTCAACTGAAGTTGTGGCTGTCTCTCTACAGTTAGTTTCCCACCCGCCCTCTCTGTTCTTGTTTTGGTGTTAATGTTGGTGGCTTTTAAATTGCCCGCCCCTCTTGTAGATTTGTATTTGGATACTCCTTCTGGGCCCATATCATTTGCTCACTCAGCTGAGTGCAGTGAGATCATATTCTGATTTCAGGCACTTCTGCTGTGTACAAACAGAGCATTTGGGAAGAACAACCCCTGTAGCCTCTTAATCCTGCTCTGTTCCCTCCCTTAAAAAAAATAATAAAATACATATATATATTTTATTCAGCTGCTCTTACTGTAACTGTCTTAGTTGCTCTTCTGTGTGCTGTTATCTGTTCAGTCGCTCTTACTCTGCACTTATTACTGCTTGTTACTAGCCTTCTAATTTACTGCCTTCTGCACTTGTTTTTAGTCATTTGTTAATTTAATTGCATTTATTTGAACTGTATTTGCCGTAGTGTTGCTACACACTCGGGTGTGCTGGCCTGCACTACAATTTGTATTACATTTACTGCTGTTTTAGCTGCTTTTTTGTAACAAAAAAAAAATTCTAAGCTTGTTTCCTGCCTTTCCTGTAACTAGTCAAGTCCAGATACAGACTTGCTGTATCCAGGACTGTTGGTAAGCTTCTGAGCCCCCCAAGCCTTTCTGTGTTGGTGGGAAGCCTTCTAGTTTATCAGTGGGAGTGGTAAGCACTAGGTAGCCTATCTACCATGGGAAGAGTGAGTTTTGGCCCTGAAATTGTAGTTCATTGGCCGTTTGGGCAGTTTTTCCATCTCGTTCTACTTTCTGGTTAAAAGCCCGTTTTGCATTTGGCCCCTGCTTTTCCTATAACTAGTGTAGTCCAGGTACAGATTTGCTGTATCCAGGACTGTTGGTAAGCTTCTGTGCCCCCCAAGCCATTCTGTGTTAGAGAGAAACCTTCTTGCTTATCAGTGGGAGTGTTAAGCACTAGGTAACCTAGCTACCACAGGAGGAGTGGTTTCTGGCCCAGAAATTATAGTCTATTGGCCGTTTGGGAAGCTTTTCCATCTCTTTCAACCTTCTGATTCAAAAGCCTGTGTTTGTGCTTGTTTCCTGCCTTTCCTGTTACTAGTCTAGTCCGGGTACAGATTTGCTGTATCCAAGACTCTTTGTAAGCTTCTGAGTCCGCCAAGCCTTTCTGTGTTGGACGGAAGTCTTCTAGCTTATCAGTGGAAGTGGTAAGCACTAGGTAACCTAGCTACCACAGGAGGAGTGGCTTCTGGCCCAGAAGTTATAGTCTATTGGCCGTTTGGGAAGCTTTTCCATCTCTTTCAACCTTCTGATTTAAAAGTCTGTGTTTCCGCATTTTTCTTGCCTTTCCTGTTACTAGTCTAGTCGAGTTACAGAGTTGCTGTATCCAGGATTGTTAGTAAGCTTCTGAGCCCCCCCCAAGCCTTTCTGTGTTGGAGGGAAGCCTTCTAGCTTATCAGTGGGAGTGGTAAGCACTAGGTAGCCTATCCTCCATGGGAAGAGTGAGTTTTGGCCCAGAAATTGTAGTTTATTTGACCGTTTGGGTAGTTTTCCATCTCTTTCAACTTGCTGGCTTAAAAGCATACATTTGTACTTGTTCCCCACCTTTCCTGTAACTAGTCTAGTCCAAGTACAGATTTGCTGTATCTAGGACTCTTTATAAGCTTCTGAGCCCCTCAAGCCTTTCTGTGTTGGAGGGAAGCCTTCTAGCTTATCAGTGGAATTGGTAAGCATTAGGTAGCCTATCTACCACAAGAGGAGTGGTTCCTGGCCTAGAAATTGTAGCTATTGGCCTTATGATCAGTTTTTTTTTCCATCTCTTTCATGTTCTGGTTTAAAAGACGCACTTGTGCTTGTTTCCCACCTTTCCTGTAACTAGCCTAGCCCAGATACAGACTTGCTGTATCCAGGACTGTTGGTAAGCTTCTGAGTCCTGCAAGCCTTTCTGTGTTGGAAGGAAGCCTTCTAGCTTATCAGTGGGAGTGGTAAGCACTAGGTGGCCTGTCTATGATGAGAGGAGAGGTTCTTGGCCCAGAAATTGTAGTTTATTGACCATTTGGACAGTTTGTCGATCTCTTTCAACTTTTTGGTTTAAAAGACATCTGTGCTTGTTTCCTATCTTTCCTGTAACTAACCTACTGGGTAGCACTAGAAAGCCTTACACTGATACAAGCCTTCTAGTTTAGAAGAGAGACTTTGGAGTGATTAAGTATCAGTTTTCTGTACTTTCTTGCTGTACTTAACTGTTTTCTGCCTAAACGCAGATTTTCCAGCATTTATTGTGATTTAAAAGCTTGTTTTTTCACATATTGTACTTATTTGAATGCCTGTACTTTTAAAAACGTGTTTCTTGTTTAAATAATTTGTTTAACTGTTGTCGGCTACACACTAAAGTGTGATAGCCTTTTCTGATCACTTGTAGTCATTTAAAGCTGTTTTAATTGTATTTTTTACTGTTTTTGCCTTATCTTTTCAAAAAAAAAAAAAAAAAAAGTCCTTGTTTCCTGCCTTTCTAAGCTAGTATAGTTCAGTTTTCAGGCTAGTGCTGAATTCATGGCTGTGATACTAGTTTCTGAGTTGCCCATACCTTACCTGGATAGAAGGAAGTTACTCTGTTCACCTGTGAGAGAAGGGAGTTTTGAGCAACCTATCTGTCCCTGGATGAGTGGTTCCAGCCCAGAAGTTAGTAGCTTATTGGCCATTTTGGGCTAATTTATATCTCTTTCATTCCCTACTATAAAAACCGTGTTTGCATGGTTTTGTGCACCAGGCAGTGCTGGTTAACTACGGTTAAATTATTTCCGGCTTCACTAAGTCTCCTCTTCAGTTTTTCCCTTGAAACTAGTCTAACTCTCAACCTAAGCACTCAAAAAGCATCTTACAGCCCAGCACTTGTTCAGACCTAATAGCAAGCACTAATATACCCTGACACTGATTGCCCAGCAGGGCAAGGCTCTTTATTCACCCCTCACCAACCAAGCAACTAAGCAGCTCACCCTACTATTCGGGCATGACCAAAGGGCAACTTCAGGTGCACTTTCCAGTCCAGCCTGTGAATCTGCGTATCCTGAGGCAATGTAACAACTGCCTCATGTACACAGACAACTCTCTCCTCCTACCACAAAACACTAACATATGCAAGATTTGCAATTATACAGCCAAACTGGAAGCAAAGCTGTCTCCACCCAAGACTGGAACAGACAGTCAAGAGAAGTTTAACACTTGCACCACACCTCCAGCCACACACAGACCTACTAAAACAGCACTGGCAAAAAATACACATAAATACACAAAATCATACTCGGAGGCTCTAAATAAAAACCTGCAAAAGCATCAGAGATCTCCAAAGCAGACTACCAGCCAACCTGCACTTCCCATAACAAACCAGGCATGCAAAAAACACAAAATCAGTGTGCCACACAATCACAGCCCTTAAGGTGAAATAACATACCTAACACACTAGTAATAGGTGACTCACTAGGCTGGACAAGCAGAAGGTTACTGTTAGCTGCTTGTTGGGAGACAGAATCCACCACATAACACAAGCACTCAGGTCACTCCAGAACAAGTACAAATATGAATCTGTCATTGTTCATGTTAGTGTGAATGACCTGAGACATACCTCCCTGGACTACAAGAAAGGCGACATGGAAGAGCTCTCTGATCATGCAGCCCAGGCTGGTATGACCCTGACCCTGAGTAGCATCCTGCCCTCACCAAGAATGATACCTCAGTATAAAGAAAAAATGATCAATTTCAACAATTGGCTAAGCTTCTGTTGTCATTCAGAGGGGATCCAGTGTCTGTCAGCCTGGGACGACATGCTCAACAAGCCGCATTGCTTCGCAAGAGACGGCTTGCACCTGTCACCCCTAGGCTTTCAAATACTTGCCAAGGCTCTTGCTGCACCCACAGTGCCTTTTTTAGGCAAGGCTCAAAGGTCAAACCCACCTCCATAAACAGCACACTTAACAAAAAACTGAGGGTTATGCTACTCAACGCTAGGAGTTTAAATCTCAAAATGCACACGCTCAAAGCACTCCTCGGTATGGAGAACGTTGACACCTGTGCAGTAACTGAAACCTACTTCAAAGCTCCAGAGAGCACCCCAGCACTACCGGGATACAACTCATACCACACATTTCAGCCACAGAACACGGACCGAAACACAAAAGAAGGGGGTGTATCCATATTCATTAAGGATACCTATACCTCCAGGTTAGTGGTGCAGCATGATACTTCTGAGATCATCCATGTGCAACTAACATCAGGCAAATCTGCAGTGCAAATTGTGGCCTGCTACAGATCACCCTCCGTGACCCAGGACCACCACTCCATCAATCTGGAGGCACTGGAAAACATGAAGGTCCCACCGAACACCCTGATATTGGGTGATTTCAATTACCCTACCATTCACTGGGAAAACTACTCAAGCACAAATTCCCAGGCCCAGCGCTTCCTCAAATTCATCAACTTAAATGCCCTGGATCAGCTGGTAAACTCCCCTACCAGAGTTGAAAACATATTGGACCTGGTCATCACCAACATGGGCTACAGGTGTTCCACACTGGAGGTCAACCCATCACTGGTTAGATCAGACCATAAACTAATCACTCTGGATGTCCACACTGTACCACCATCCCCAACTAAGGAAACCACAGTAGAAAACTTTTCTAAAGCAAACTTCACCTTACTTAAGACAGAGGTGGTAAGTTTCAGAGCCACCACACTAAATGATAATGCTGCCCAAGATGCAGAAACCTTTACAAATGCACTTTATGAGCACCTACAAGGATGCATGGATCATACCATCCCTAGCAAAACCAAGACTCACTCCTCTAAGAGAAGGAAACCAGTTTGGTGGACCCCTGCAATAAACAGGCTATACAATAGAAGGAGGAAACTAGTTCAGAAAAAAAAGCAAATCCCAAGAAGGAAAGACATCCCTGATCAGTATCAGTAAGAAACTAAGGTCCCTTATGAAATCATCCAATGCTAACTTCGAAAGAAAAATAGCCAATGATTCAAAAGATAACCACAGAGCCTTCTTTAGCTATGTTAAGAATCTAAATGGCAACTCACAGATATGCACTGAACTAGTGCAAAATAGCCCAAAATATACTGAACCTACTGACATTGCCAACATCCTGGCAGATAGATTCAGTGCAAACTTCCCCTCTCACCTCCAAAAGGGCCCACAACAATACCAGAAAAGTGTAGTGTCCCAAAAATCACAGACGCACAGGTGAAATCAGCCCTTTCAAAAGCCAAAAACACAGTGTCAATGGGACCAGATGGTGTCCCAGGCTGCATCTTGCATGAACTACAGAACAAACTAACCCTTCACCTAAACACGCTGTTCAACCTCAGACTCTCCACAGGCTACGTGCCCATAGAATGGCGCACAGCAACGGTTATTCCTCTTCACAATGGAGGGGCTACAACTGACCCTGTTAACTATCGCCCCATAAGCCTGACTAGTCAAGATGCAAGGCTATGGAGCGTATCATCATGGAGCTCATTAACAAAGACATCGGGAACCTCCAAACACTTGACCCGACCCCAGTTCAGCTTTATTAAGGGAAGATCATGCCTACTAAACCTGGTTGACTTCTTTGAGACAGCCACCAAGGCCATAGATGAGGGAAAGGTGGTTCACACAGCCTACCTTGACCTCGGCAAGGCTTTCAATACCATTCCCCACTCAGATATTGCAGAAAAACTCACCAGCCTGAACATAAACCCCTACATCACAAGATGGGTTGCCAACTGGCTTACAGACAGAACTCACATGGTAAGAACAGTGGGCTCCAGGTCTGACTCTAAACCAGTCACCAGTGGTGTCCTGCAAGGCTCAGTCCTGGGACCCCTACTTTTCGGCATATACTTCTCAGAAGTACAGGCAAACACTGGAGGACTATGGCTAACCAAGTTCACCGATGACTGCAAACTGGGAGCCATAACTGACTCTCCGGCTGACACAGACATCCTCCAAAATGGCCTTACTGAGACGGACACCTGGTGTCAAAGTCATGGCCTCAAGCTAAATGCCAAAAAATGCATAGTCATCCCATTTGGGAAAAACAAAACACCCATGAATTACCACATAGGTGGCAGCCTCCTTAATACAGAAGAGGTAATAAAAGATCTGGGGACCCAGGTAGATAGTAATCTCTCCTTTGACAATCATATTGCTAAAGTAGTCAGGAAATCCTTCTATGTGGCCCATCTAATTACTAAAGGGTTCACATCTAGAAATAAAGAGGTTATAGTGCCCCTCTATGCATCACTCATTAGATCCATCATAGAGTACAATGCCCCATTTGGGATGTACCTCACAAGACACTTCCAACAGCTGGAAAGACCACAAAAGTACCTCACCAAGAGGATTTCTGGCCTCAAACATATGTCCTATACAGCCCGACTGAAAAAACTCCGGCTATACTCAGTGGCATATTGCTTACTCAGAGGTGATCTCTGCCTGATTTACAAAGCCATGTCCAACTCAGAATTGATGGACATGCTCCACCTAAAGAAATCCAAGTCACTGTGAGCCACGCGCTCTAGTGAGCTAAACCTCGCCACAAGAATAAATAGAACATGATGGAGGGATAGATTCCTGCCACAGAGACTCCCCATGCTTTGGAACAAAATTCCAAATTACATCAGGTGGAGCCCCTCACTAACACTCTTCAAGAGAAACCTTGAAGAGTGGATGGGTAATAGAAATCACACCCCTGGGATCACTTCATCGGATCTGCTTGATAGAGGATCAGTTAATTAATCAATGGGGCAGCGAAAGCCGACACACTCTGGCTAGGCTTATAAATGCCTTGGGCAGATAGCCTAGTACCTACATATGAACCTATGCACCTATAAAACAATTGCATCCTGTCTATCCCCACATTAATAATAACGTATCTTTAAAATGAAAAATTATGTAATTACTGTAGTATAATTACTATTAAAATGTATTCTATATCAAGCGCACCCATAAAAATGCAAGAATAAGATGGAATAAAACCTTCTCCCATTACTGTCTAATATGTTTGGAATTAACAATAGTAGATCCAAACTGGAGTCACCACACGGAAAAGCCAAGTAAAAAACGTCCTTTATTTTTCCATAAAACCACAAGTGCTTTCACGTAGATGTACTACGCTTCTTCAGGTGTAAATAACATGAAACAAATGAACTGTTTTTATACATAGCCTTTCGGCACGAAAATCAAAGAACCAAGCATCAATTAACCAATGATTAAGTTAGCTAATATTATAATTAAATCGGCAATGACCAGTATTAGAAAAAATTAACCATATATCTAAACCTTCATTTGGCAACAGGCTTGTCAAAAAATCTTTAAGTACAATGTATTAATAAGTAATACATGACTAGAATATATCAAAGGCACTGCAGCGCTAAACCTCTGCGAGCCAAATTAACTTGAGAGCTGCCACTACTGGCTTACAACTTGTCAGGCTCCCAGTCGGAATGTGCTAAAACTTTCTTCCTTGTTCTGCCTAATAGTTAATCATTCATATATTCAAAACATCAACAAATATGTTTCAAAAACGTCAATAAATTCAAAATACATATTTCTGAATTCAAGATGGCTAAACATTAGGAAATAATAAGACTTTACCACTTTAAAGCCTATATCTCCTCCGCTTCGGTGGTAGGCTTAAATCAATTTAATTAGCTGATAAACCTAGTTGATTTGTATTGTTTGTAGGATGTTATTAAGGGCTCCATGGAAACAGTGAACAGAAAATGTAAATATGTCAACTGAATTCCGGAGCTCGACATTATCTAAGATGTCACTCGCATGTTTTACCTTTTGTTAAGGAATTGCTCGTGTTCACAGTAAATAGTGAAAGATCCGAGATTTCAAAGCTAATGTAGATCTCAAATAAGTTACAGTTAGCTGCATTTAAAAAATCTAAAATCAAGATATCACTAATCGTGCAACTAATTCTCATTCGAACAGATGCATCAAAACCAAAAGAAAAGGATTCAAAATAAATACTGCTCTACATATAATGTGATATAGCAAAAGAAAACAAGTTTCTCATCTGAAGTGCTTGAAGGAATATCGCACTAAGTTACTTGTAATGTACCGTGATGATGTCTTAGAGGTATAAACAATAGCTGAAGGACTGCTATAAAAGAAACTGATTTTCAAATATGTAGTCGCACATGTGTGTGGCAAAAAATAAAAAAATACTAATACCAAATTCCGACGTATTGTCGTAAAACCAGACATCTTTGACTGTATCTTCTAATGACCAAGGACATCTGAATACTCCACTGACAATCCCCAAATAGCTTCAACTAACGCGGGTAAGCTATGTAAAAGAATGTGTGTAAACAACAACAAATGGACTATAACCATGCTCACATTTACCTAATCGCTAAAAATTTAATAAAATAGAAAATCATAGAGTCAACTATATAAAAATGGTGAAAATTACAGTCATAAACTCAGTTTCACCAGTTTAAAATAAAATAAGCTTGATTGTTTAACATTAAACAATCACGACCACACTGAAAAATATACATGACTGCTGCAGATAAAACTGAATTAAGATATTTTCATATTCAACTCGTGAAAAAAAATTTTTCATAAATCATTAAATAATTCCAGAAATATTCTCACTACTCATTATGAAGTTTCTAAGAGCTTCTTAATTTCAGCAGACCAGAATTATTATTATTTTTATTAACCAGGTAAGCCCAGCAAACCCTAGCACCATTTATCAGTGTCACCTCTGATGTACGGTCTGGTTAAATTGCTTGCTTAGAATCATTCAGTTTGCAACTGAAAACTGAGGGTCTCAAATCCAAGACAAGAGAACAAAGTTAAATGGCAGCTGCATGCTTAAACCTTTAAACTTAAGTGACAAGGCATTCAATAAAAATCTTTTCATGGACAAATAAAATGACCTTTCAATGTCAGATTTTCAAGTTGCAAAATAATATTTCTTTTATTATACCTGGATTTTTTCAATATCATTTAAGGTTTGAAGGCAAATTTTGGGGCAAATGGAATCTCTGTAATAATGTTGTTTTTCATGAACAGAGGTTTCTCTACATTTGGTCAAACGCAAAGTGAATGAGATTATAAGTCATCAACACAGTGAGAAGAGCTTTACTTCATCAGCTATAATTTCATACTGAAATCTTTGTCAGCACTGTTTTAATTCAAATGTGAATAACGATTCAAAATTGTTTGTACTGTTCACTCTTCTCTCTGACCGAGTGACTGTGGACTTAGTATATAAAAGTAAAGAGGAAATATGTGCTGGTGTTCCTCACATTGGTGGTACAGCATGCTTATCCCTTCAGAAATACTATATATATATTTTTTTATTTTCTTGTACATCCACATGAAACTACAATTTGTTGTATTCATGTTGTTCTAGCTTTGTCCAGACAACAGTTCATAGCAGAACACTGAAGATATTTTAGAAATCCCTTTTCAGAACCACAAACCATTAACCTCTGTGAGGAAAAAAATTTCGATATTGCCATTGTTTCAGTTGAATATTAATGCACACCTGAACGAATTTACTCCTAATGAAATGGATAAATCAATTGCTATCCTAATTAGTAATTAAAAAAAAAAATATATATATATATATATATATATATATATATATATATATATATATATATATAAAATCAAACACTTCGTAAAAAAACAAGAAAAATAATAGGCTGACAAATACAATAGAGCCATTATTAACACTTTCATTTTCTGATGAAGTCCAGTTATTAAACGGATGAAAGTGCTAATAACGGCTCAAGTGTATTTGTCAGCATATTATTTTTCTTATTTTATTACGAAGTGTTTGATTTCATATTTCATTTTTCTTTACTATTGTAAGAGTTGGAGTACTAATATATATATATATATATATATATATATATATATATATATATATATATATCTATAGGGCTACCTGACATTACCAAAATTTCACTTACCCGAAATTTAGTAGATCTAAATGACAACACTGAAATTTTACAACAAACGTTTATATTACCAGAAGTCAGTTTAATTAAACACCAGGAGTGCATATCACGCAGAACGTGGAGCTTCTGAATGAAGATCATGGTACAGTGAGGATCAGGAAATTTACCATTTTGCTCAATATAGTGCAGTCTTAGAATTGGTATGTATAACTTGCAGGTAGTGTGGGGGGTGCAAGATGCTTGCCTTCCTCTGCAAAATGCAAGAAAGGGTAGCTTTTTGTTTTGTTTTGCTGCAAGTGGTGTTTTGTTGATATGACTTTTGGTAATGTAAATGTTTGGTATTGTGGAATTTTGGTGCTGTTGTATCAATTTTCTGAATTTCGGGTGAGTGAAAGTAGTAGACCCATATATATATATATATATATATATATATATATAAATATATATATATATATATATATATATATATATATATATATATATATATGTGTGTGTGTGTGTGTGTGTGTGTGTGTGTGTGTTTCTCTGTGTACATATGTACATAATGCATTTTTAAATTTCAGTAATGCTTCTTTTTCAGCATATGTTATGTTAAAATTTAATCCTTATCTAAAAATGTGACAAGTCATATGTAAAATTTTTAACACATTCAGACATATCTTTAAGTTGTGGGGAAAAAATTAATCAAGGAGTAATAACACTACCTCTGTCTTCTTACTAAAACACCTAGATGTTTGTTCTATTAATTAAAACTTTTAATGATTATTTGACTCTAATTAGATGAGAAATAAAACAAAAGGATATAGACATTTAAGAATCTTGTCAAAGTTGCCCTGGAGCTCTAGCAGATGAAATGCATGCATTTTGGAATTTTTTTGCATGTGAGGGCCCTCTGAAAATATACAGCAATACTGGCATCAAGGATACATCAGGCAGGTCTCCAGGTTACTAGCCTTATCTGGATATTGGGAGTATAACCCACCACCCTAGTGTTAATATTTAAGGCCTGCTCAAAAGCTTTGGATCCTCCAGCTATCAGCTACAACCAGCCTCTATACTATATCTGTTTGGAAGTCTCTAGAGACTCCTTTGATCCAGGGTATACAACACAATACAATATCTTATAATTAAGTATAGAAGCCTTATGAGGATTGGAATGCATTTGGGAGTATCATAGGTAATTGCTTGCATCATAAGGGTGCAATGATATTAATTGGAAGCAAACAGTGTCACACCTAACTTTTACAATGCCACAATGCTGATGTTGACTACCATTTAGCACATGAGGTTAAAAATAATAATAAAAAACTAGGTACATTATACAGAGTTAAAATCAACCTCACCGACATAGTAAGAACAAGTATAACCTCTGCTTTCTTATTGCTGTCTCTCCACTATGCTACCCAATCTTCACTAACCTTAAGGTTTCACAAATGTCCAAATCTGAATAATCTTATAATACAATTGTCAAATTTGAGTAAACTCTTACAACAGAATATACTACTGTATACTCCTCAGAGAATTAAATTGGTTAGAACTACCAGATTATCTAACTTTCCCTCAGCTTACTACAATGCACAGACTTCTTTATAAGAGAAAACTGCCAGCCCAGCCCTTAGCAACATAAAACAACACTACACCCCCAATATGATTTTTATTATCGAGAGAAATGTCACTAATCACTATAACCAAATAATCTAATACTGTAGGTGACTCCATATATTCAAATATTCTAATACTGCAGGCAACTCCATATATTCAAATAGTGTCACTACGCTATGGAACCACATCCTCCTGACACTGAAATCTATTCAGAAAGCAAACTCTCTTAAAACACAACTAAAACTTCACCTGTCAAATAATGGATCCATTCCTGTATATCTGTAGGATAAACAACATTGTTATCTTCACCTTTCCATATCATCAGACCATTTCTATTCAGAATAGTACGCTCCATAACATGTATTTATCAATACCTGAGAAGATTTAATAGCATCTCCCTGACATATACACAGTTTTGTGACTGATCACTTCACACCTCTCAGTTTCTATTATAAACTTTATAATAACCATATATATAGTTATCTATCAACCTGCTATATATATCACCTGTTAACTACAATATTAATATTTTCTGCCCTATTATCTATTTGACAAACCCACTAATATACCTCTTCATATGCTAAATATTCAACATCTACTAATACATAGGTATCTTTTGTATTCTAATAGTTACCATAATTTCATATGAATGTAATGTAATTAGCAAATGAAAGTTTAAATATTACTATGTATTACCTAATGCTTGTTTGTGTATATTAAAAATGTTTCTAATATACTGGAGCTTTTCTTATTGGGCATCCAATGAAAAGGGATTTTTTGGCTAAAGCCTGCCTTTGGCAATCCTGGTAAACAAAAGTAAAACAAACAAAAAAAATAAATAAATGTTATTTTAAGTGTTTTTTGGCTTGTTTCTAACAGTGGCTGTATTGCACTAGTTATGTGTTTCATTTTTTTTCACTCACTTTCTGGTCTACACAAAGCATGTATTCAGTGTTTAGGGTATGACAGAGCACTTACAGTCCTTATCACTGCTATTTTTTTCAAATTTCACAAGCCTACATACCCTTTAATATTATGAAAGGTCCCTTACCATTATCTGTGATCACACAACTGATGGGGTCAGTCACTTTCATTCACTTACTACCTCACAAACCACTCTTTATAGCTACTTCATGCACTATATACATGTCTGATGTTTGACTGCAATCAACAAGGCCACCTGTAGGTGATATGGATCCCTAGACAAAAGATTCCATGGGTCTCTCACTGTACATCGGTCCCGCATGCACATCACCAGTGCCCTCCTCCATCTAGCCCCAAACATTCTGGCCTCATAACATCCTGATTAATTACTTCTTTCTTGTTTGTAATAGTTTGTTTTCCGTTTGATCTTTTTTCTTCATTATTTTAACGCATCCTAATCAGCAAAGACCCCAGTGGAATACATGAGAGAGAAGGGACTGAAGTAAGCTGGCAGTCTGGAAACTATAGTTTCTACAAATTGTGAGGTGCATCTAGAGAGCTTTTTTATAACCTTCTTCATCCAAGGATGACCTTAATAAAATTCATAAAGCAAGAAATATTTTTTTTCTTTCAAAGAAAAATAAGTTGTGCCTATCATGATGTTCAGAACTGACAAACTAGTAGTTTCCAATAAAATAAAATGGAAAAAACTTCCAATGATACATAATTCCTATCTAGGAAAAATTCCTGCCTCCCTATTTCTCCAATTTCTCCAATAAAAAAGAGTTATCTTCTGCATAACCTCTTCTGTTAGATTGAAATGAATGTAAAATCAAAAATGGCCACATGCATATAGTAAAACCTGAAGGTCGGGAGGAGGAATCCAGTGTACCTGGATAAATCCTACACACAGACAGGGTGTACATGCAGACTCCAATGGGCAGAATCACTGGCAAAATCTCAACAAGATGACCAAGTGCTGTGAGAAAGCAATGCTACTTGCTACACCACTTTACCAATGATCAGCTGCTATAACCCACATCCTGGCCAGATTTCCACAGCCCAACCGTAGCCCCCATACTCAACAGTTATCTCATTCCCACCAGTACAGCTCTTTTAAGAGTATACTTTTAACTCCCAGTGGGTGTAGCTTGAGACTTTAAAAAAATGAAGTTGGAACAAATATTCATATTTCTGGAACCATAAGTGTTACTAGAAAACTGTAAATAGCCAACTATTGAGATATGTTAATCATTACACTAGTGGCATTCATTTAGTTTGATGTTTTAAACTTGATTTTTGTAAGCAAAATAAAGGCAATGAATATTAATTTTGTAAGGTTGAATAAACAGCTTATGATATGTCACTAACCATTCAGGCAAGACATACACTGCCAGCAGGATTTCCTTTATAGAGCTGTGAACTTTTATATGACGCTAGGCAGTTCTGACTATGTTACCTGAATGTTAGGATATTTAGTGAAATATTAAAATTATTACCATACAAATAAACAGTATACAAATAATATTCAATATTTCTTTTGCTGGATTAGACCTAGATCAGTTATCAATACAACTGTGTTTGCCTTCATGTATACTTTAAAATGAAATCTTCTGATACCTTGTATTGGCATGGTTTTGGAATTATTAATGCAAATATGAACAAGCAATATTTGACAACTAGAGGCATCAGTAGCAGGTAACTGCAGAAACATCTGGAGGTACACTCGGCTGCAATGAGTTTACAGCACACTTATTGACAACATACATCTTCACTATCAACTATAAAAGAAAATATTAATAACAGTCATTAACAATAACTTAACATTTAACAGATATGCACACACACACACACACACACACACACACACACACACACACACACACACACACACACACACACACACACAGATGCGACTATAGCCACTTGTATGTTTCTGACTAAACACCTCAAATATTTTATTATAATCAAGCTAATGAATACATACAAAAAATATAACAAGGAAATTTGCTTTTTCACTACACTGATGTCAGAATAGTGTGTAATCTATGTAGAGCATGAACTTACCTCTTCCACTTATGTGAATTACCAAGGAGAAAGTCAGAAAATAACGGAGAACAGAGGAATAATATGATGAACAGATATTACCCTTATTTTAGAAAGTTGTTAGAAAAACAGGCTTTACATTACCATACTTTCTCTGAAGGCTATTATACCTCTGACTCATGTATTTGTCTACATTGATTTTCCACAAAAAAAGAAAAAAAAATTTACGATGAAGAAACATTCTGCAAAATCAAGGATAGCTGACAGCATCTATACCTTCATCACATACATATACTATACATAAATGTGGGCGCACGCGTGCACACACACACACACACACACACACACACACACACACACACACACACACACACACACACATACACCTCTTAACATCATACTTCAAGAATTAATGAGAAAACTAGAAAATAATTTGGTACATATGACCAAAATGAGGGATAGAATCATCAATCCATATATCTACAACCCTGTTTCCCCATTTTGCACATGGTGTGAAGGTGTCACTTCAACAATGACAATCATCTGCAGCTAATGTTTACACCACAGGATGGCTATAATATTCACACCACCAGGTGTCTATTTCTACCTCAGTAAAAAAAGCTTTATACGCTTTGAAGATAGATAGAATTTATGAATCCTGTTGTTTTAAGAGCTTACTTCCTGAATTTGATGATGTAGCATGCTTCATCTGTTCTTACGAGCTGGTAATGAAGGAAGACACAGGTTTAGCACTGAATGAATGAAATACTGTAACTGCTGTGCATTGTACTGGTTTATTTAAAAAGTGTGTAGCTGATGTCATCTATTTAAATGTTTGTTTCTGCTTTTGTGAGTTATGTGGTCTGAAGAAGCCACTTGTAGTGGTGAAAGTGCTTACCTAGTCGCATTTGTTTATTAAAGTTTTTATAGTTACCGTGCATCTGACTGTCATTCATCTGGCTGTTGTTTGACTAAAAAATGAGGCAAAACTCAGAGGCAAGGACTGCTGAGATCATCAATGAACCCCCGACAGACACACAAACACACACACACACACACACACACACACACACACACACACACACACACACACACACACACACACACACACACACAAACACACACACACTACCATCAATTATAGCCAGTTGTATGACTGTGACTGTACACTTCATAAGTTTGGTTAGAATCAGTTTAATGAATAAATGTATAAATAGCTACCACACAGGAATCTATCATCTCAGCTTCTGGCTGAAAGAATAATGCAGAACCTATGCAATTCTTCACAACATACCTCTTAACATTTTATTCAAGAAACAAGCAGAAAGCTAAAAATAATAGCTTACAAAGGACAAAAATTAGGTATAATTACTTCAGCATGCTTTCTTTTCTAAAGAATATTAAGTCTGAAAAAACAATATCCGTCATGAATTGGTAATTGCATTCCTCATTAATTAGCCAGTAAAAAAAAGGAAAAAAAAAATTTATAAAGAACAGATCAAAGCATGAGGCAAAATCAGAGACCTTCTCATACACGCCGATTTCAGGGATTGTTACTATCATTGTATACTTAGAATTTTTGTAGAATAACAGATTTTGCATTAACATGCTTTTGCTGAAGGCTAAGTCTGAAATTAAAGGGTCTGTCATCATTTTTAATGACTGCCAGAAAAGCCCCAAATTTAATAAAGAATAGACCAAAAGTTAAATAACGCGAGCACTTTAGTTAGTGAATTTCATGCAATATGAACTAATAAAATGTATTTAGAGTTGCTGGTTTCTTTGAGACATAGTAAACCCAGAAAGGAAATGCAGAACAGGAAAATTATAACAGTCCAGAAGAGAAGTAAGAGTACATAATTTTCTAAAACCTGGGGAAAAAGTTATTACTGGGAAAATATAACTTTTTTTAGCAAAACAAGACTACTAATTTGACAAATAATGATCCATCTAGTCTAGAGTACATAAATTCACTGGAGTATAGTAAATATTGTATGATATGATTGCCTTTTATGACATCAAAAAATACAAGGCAAAACAAAACAAACATTCTGAAAAATAAGGGACAGTTAATAGCAACTATAAAGACAAACAGACAAGCGCACAGACACACACACACACACACACACACACACACACACACACACACACACACACACACACACACACACACACACACACACACACACACACACACACACAGACACACACACACACACACACACACACACACACACACACACACACACACACACACACACACACACACAAAATCCAAGGCAAGCTGCCATGCACTCTGTTCCCAACTTACTTCTTCTTTGCCACAGCGGATCACCTGTCTGCTCATGATTGGCAGTGGAGTTTTATGGTGTCGAGTTGTCAGCCCGGCACCCAACCTTCCACAGGAGGCACACACATGTACACACTCACACCTAGGGCCCATTTAGAGTGTCCAAACCACCTATAGGGTGTCTTTGGGATATGGGAGGAAACCAGAGCACCCGGAGGAAACCCACTCGACCACAGGGAGGACATTAATCATGCCAATTCCACAATCATAGGAGAATACAGGAAAACCCACAATAAGTCATTTTTCCATACAAAGAGATAGCAACCAACAGTGATTCACTGTACATTGCACAATATTCAGTTAGTCATGATTTGGAAAATTTGTGGTTTCAGTTAGATGAGTTAAGGTTAGTTTGATTTAGTCAATTGTGATTCAGCAAATCCACAGCTCAATATATCAATTCAGATCAGAGTTTAGTATGTTCCATGGGCTCATGTATTTAAATAGTTGTGTAGCTGACAGACTGAGTCAGGGGTTTCGTATGGTTATGCCCGACAGTTTTCTGAATGCTTAATTTAACTATGAAATCTTGGAAGTTTTTCTGAAATGTATTATTCTTTGAGAATTCTACCCGACAGTTTGTCACAGAATGAAGAAAGAAGACAGTAGAAAATCAGGGAGATCAACAAAAGTTTTGCCATGTTTCCTAAGTTTTTGTGTGTGAGGAACCTAACTAAAGGAGCATTATTCCTTACAGAAAAGCATGATGATATACATCCACACTTCTCCTGTGAAATCCTGCCTTTACCTAGAGTAGTTCTAATTTGGTAATGGCAATATTGTTTGGTTTGCTGGACATAATAAAGGCATTTCTGATTTACTGATAAGTGACAGAATTTAGTTTTGTTAGGGTACAGTGCCAGCTGGTGACTTTAAAGCAAGTTTGGAGAGGGAGTTTCAGTGAGCAAATGAATTGGGAAGGCTAACTAGAATGGTGTAGGGCTCTGTTACAACATGCAAACACCATTACATGTAATGAAACAACAGCTGCGATCATTCACTTTCATCCACAGATTGCCTCAGTGTATACCTACTCATTATTACCACTTTTCATATTATATACAGATCAGATGTGTGATGTGAAGTGAACAAGACCAGCTTTAGGTGAAATGGGGCCCTAGAAAAAAAGTTATGGGCCCAAATCCCCCAGTACACAGTAGTTCCCATCTGCAGTTCCCAAGTACATCTCCAGTGTTTTCTTCTCATCCTGGCAGCACACTGTGCAGATAGATTACTTCTTTCTTGCTTTTTCACACTTTGTCTTACTTTTTAGATTTCTTCAGATGCTTTTAACAAACTGTAACTGGCCAAGAAAATAATGTAATAAGTATTGAAGATTTAAATTATTTAAATCAGATTTTTGGAGGAAGTAGTCACCAATAACTCATAGGGTTCTACATGCTCTGAGGTATATTTTAGAAGTTTTTTACAACCTTTTGATATAATGATGGCATAAAAGGAAATTCTTGAGCAAGAGCAGACACCATGCTGCAGGTAGATAAAGCCCTAACTGTAGCCCAGACAACATGGATTTGAATAGCAGCTCAAGTGTCTGAGGTGCTGGCCGGGATGAATGGGTGCGTTCATCCCACAGGAGTAGCTGTTTGCCTAGGCACACTCTGTGGTTAGGCATGGCCCTGGAGAAGTCCATGGACATACCAAGGTGGACCCAAGGGGGATGATGGTGAGGCACACAATGAAAAACTAATTCTATCAGCATGCAGCATGACATGAGGTTTGGATGTATTGATCTTCTCCTTAATCCTGACCCTTATCAGAATAAGTCCGGGGGGAGTGCAAATGGGTCAATATACTAGGCAGCTGAGGAAAAGTACTAAGATTCTATCATGGTCAGCTGCAGGACTCCCCCAGGAGGGGGTAAATCACAATTCAGTCTTATTTTGTCTTTCAAAGAAAAAATAAATGGCATCTAAAGCTTAATGTTTAAAGGTAACAAAATTGTAGTTCCCCATTAAACTGAGAAAACAGATGCAAAGATTTATACAGTCTGTCTGAGAATAGTGCCTGCCTTCCTGTAATTCCAAATAAGGATACTGGCTTTGTGTGTACCCCTCTTGTGTTACATTATGATATAAATAAAAGTACAAATGGCCATATAATATACAGCTGTTGGTTTGAGAGAAGAAACCAAAGCACATGGATAAAATCCACACAGAGACAGGAAATTCATAGTCACCACAGAAGGAATCACTGCTTAAATCTCAGCCAGAAAAGCAAGCACTGTTAGATG